>NW_027397104.1:4274564-4384180 GCF_003265705.2 Callorhinus ursinus
CAAAGACACCCCCAGATTGAAAGTGAGGGGGTGGAAAACCATTTACCATGCTAATGGACACCAAAAGAAAGCTGGGGTGGCAAATCCTTATATCAGACAAACTAGATTTTAAAACAAAGACTGTAATAAGAGATGAGGAAGGACACTATATCCTACTTAAAGGGTCTATCCAACAAGAAGATCTAACAATTGTAAATATCTATGCCCCGAACATGGGAGCAGCCAATTATATAAGGCAATTAATAACAAAAGCAAAGAAACACATTGACAACAATACAATAATAGTGGGGGACTTTAACACCCCCCTGACTGAAATGGACAGATCATCTAAGCAAAAGATCAACAAGGAAATAAAGACTTTAAATGACACACTGGACCAAATGGACTTCACAGACATATTCAGAACATTCCATCCCAAAGCAACGGAATACACATTCTTCTCTAGTGCCCATGGAACATTCTCCAGAATTGATCACATCCTAGGTCACAAATCAGGTCTCAATCAGTACCAAAAGATTGGGATCATTCCCTGCATATTTTCAGACCACAATGCTTTGAAACTAGAACTCAACCACAAAAGGAAAGTCGGAAAGAACTCAAATACATGGAGGCTAAAGAGCATCCTACTAAAGAATGAATGGGTCAACCAAGAAATTAAAGAAGAATTAAAAAAATTCATGGAAACCAATGAAAATGAAAACACAACTGTTCAAAATCTTTGGGATACAGCAAAGGCAGTCCTGAGAGGAAAGTATATAGCAATACAAGCCTTTCTCAAGAAACAAGAAAGGTCTCAAATACACAACCTAACCCTACACCTAAAGGAGCTGGAGAAAGAACAGCAAATAAAGCCTAAACCCAGCAGGAGAAGAGAAATCATAAAGATCAGAGCAGAAATCAATGAACTAGAAACCAAAAGAACAGTAGAACAGATCAACGAAACTAGGAGCTGGTTCTTTGAAAGAATTAACAAGATTGATAAACCCCTGGCCAGACTGATCAAAAAGAAAAGAGAAATGACCCAAATCAACAAAATCATGAATGAAAGAGGAGAGATCACAACCAACACCAAAGAAATACAAACAATTATAAGAACATATTCTGAGCAACTCTATGCCAGCAAATTAGATAACCTGGAAGAAATGGGTGCATTCCTAGAGATGTATCAACTACCAAAATTGAACCAGGAAGAAATAGAAAACCTGAACAGACCTATAACCACTAAGGAAATTGAAACAGTCATCAAAAATCTCCCAAGAAACAAAAGCCCAGGGCCAGATGGCTTCCCAGGGGAATTCTATCAGACATTTCAAGAAGAATTAATACCTATTCTCCTGAAACTGTTCCAAAAAATAGAAATGGAAGGGAAACTTCCAAACTCATTTTATGAGGCCAGCATTACCTTGATCCCAAAACCAGACAAAGACCCCATCAAAAAAGAGAATTACAGACCAATATCCTTGATGAACATGGATGCAAAAATTCTCACCAAAATACTAGCCAATAGGATCCAACAGTACATTAAAAGGATTATTCACCACGACCAAGTGGGATTTATCCCTGGGCTGCAAGGCTGGTTCAACATCCGCAAATCAATCAACGTGATACAATACATTAACAAAAGAAAGAGCAAGAATCATATGATCCTCTCAATAGATGCAGAAAAAGCATTTGACAAAGTACAACATCCTTTCTTGATCAAAACTCTTCAGAGTATAGGGATAGAGGGTACATACCTCAATATCATAAAAGCCATCTATGAAAAACCTACAGCGAGTATCATTCTCAATGGGGAAAGGCTGAGAGCCTTTCCCCTAAGGTCAGGAACGTGGCAGGGATGTCCACTCTCACCACTGCTATTCAACATAGTATTAGAAGTCCTAGCCACAGCAATCAGACAACAAAAAGAAATCAAAGGCATCCAAATCGGCAAAGAGGAAGTCAAACTCTCACTCTTTGCAGATGATATGATACTGTACGTGGAAAACCCAAAAGACTCCACCCCAAAACTGCTAGAACTCATACAGGAATTCAGTAAAGTAGCAGGATATAAAATCAATGCAGAGAAATCAGTGGCATTCCTATACACCAACAACAAGACAGAAGAGAGACAAATCAAGGAGTCGATCCCATTTACAATTGCACCCAAAACCATTAGATACCTAGGAATAAATCTAACCAAAGAGGCAAAGGATCTGTACTCAGAAAACTATAAAATACTCATGGAAGAAATTGAAGAAGACACAAAGAAATGGAAAAACGTTCCATGCTCATGGATTGGGAGAATCAACATTGTGAAGATGTCAATGCTACCTAGAGCAATCTACACATTCAATGCAATCCCCATCAAAATACCATCCACTTTTTTCAAAGAAATGGAACAAATAATCCTAAAATTTGTATGGAACCAGAAGAGACCCCGAATAGCCAGAGGAATACTGAAAAAGAAAAGCAAAGCTGGCGGCATCACAATTCCGGACTTCCAGCTCTATTACAAAGCTGTCATCATCAAGACAGTATGGTACTGGCACAAAAACAGACGCATAGATCAATGGAACAGAATCGAGAGCCCAGAAATGGACCCTCAACTCTATGGTCAACTTATTTTTGACAAAGCAGGAAAGAATGTCCAATGGCAAAAAGACAGTCTCTTCAACAAATGGTGTTGGGAAAATTGGACAGCCACATGCAGAAGAATGAAACTGGACCATTTCCTTACACCACACACAAGAATAGACTCCAAATGGTTGAAAGACCTAAACGTGAGACAGGAGTCCATCCAAATCCTAAAGGAGAACACAGGTAGCAACCTTTTCGACCTTAGCCGCAGCAACTTCTTCCTAGAAACATCGCCAAAGGCACGGGAAGCCAGGGCAAAAATGAACTATTGGGATTTCATCAAGATAAAAAGCTTTTGCACAGCAAAAGAAACAGTCCACAAAACCAAAAGACAACCGACAGAATGGGAGAAAATATTTGCAAACGACATATCAGATAAAGGGCTAGTATCCAAAATCTATAAAGAACTTATCAAACTCAACACCCAAAGAACAAATAATCCAATCAAGAAATGGGCAGAAGACATGAACAGACATTTCTCCAAAGAAGACATCCAAATGGCCAACAGGCACATGAAAAAGTGCTCAACATCGCTCGGCATCAGGGAAATCCAAATCAAAACCTCAATGAGATACCACCTCACACCCGTCAGAATGGCTAAAATTAACAAGTCAGGGAATGACAGATGTTGGCGGGGATGTGGAGAAAGGGGAACCCTCCTACACTGTTGGTGGGAATGCAAGCTGGTGCAACCCTTCTGGAAAACAGTATGGAGGTTCCTCAAACAGTTGAAATTAGAGCTACCGTTCGATCCAGCAATTGCACTACTGGGTATTTACCACAAAGATACAAATGTAGGGACCCGAAGGGGTACGTGTACCCCAATGTTTATAGCAGCAATGTCCACAATAGCCAAACTGTGGAAAGAGCCAAGATGCCCATCGACAGATGAATGGATAAAGAAGAAGTGGTATATATACACAATGGAATATTACGCAGCCATCAAAAGGAATGAGATCTTGCCATTTGCAACGACGTGGATGGAACTGGAGGGTGTTATGCTGAGTGAAATAAGTCAATCAGAGAAAGACATGTATCATATGACCTCACTGATATGAAGAATTCTTAATCTCAGGAAACAAACTGAGTGTTACTGGAGTGGTTGGGGGTGGGAGGGATGGGATGGCTGGGTGATAGACATTGGGGAGGGTATGTGCTACGGTGAGCGCTGTGAATTGTGCAAGACTGTTGAATCACAGATCTGTACTTCTGAAACAAATAATGCAACATATTTTAAGAAAAAAGGAAAAGAAGAAGATAACAGGAGAGGAAGAAAAGGGGAGTACGTCAGAGGGGGAGACGAACCATGAGAGATGATGGACTCTGAAAAACAAACTGAGGGTTCTAGAGGGTAGGGGGGTGGGGGGATGGGTTAGCCTGGTGATGGGTATTGAGGAGGGCACGTTCTGCATGGAGCACTGGGTGTTATGAACAAACAATGAATCATGGAACACTGCATCAAAAACTAATGATGTAATATATGGTGATTAACATAACAATAAAAAAAATAAAAAAAAAAAGAAGAGTTCTGTAATTTGCAAATGTCTGCTGACTCCTATTACTGTGTCAGGTATATTGTCTCTCACTGGCAGCCACAAATCAAAACTTATAATTGAGGTCACATGGTTTTTGGCTCTACCTGTGTAGAACCATGGACTTGCTATCATTTTCTAAAGGAAGCATCAGGTGTAGGTAAATTAAGACTTTTGAAAGAAATCCTGCTGTGTTTCAGGTTTAATATAATATTCCCAGATAAAATTCTCAACACAGCCTTTTATGTTTTCCACAGAAACGATAAGGCCAATGAAAAATGGCCTAATGTTTAGGAGAATCTGAAATAATGGAGATCGTGATGCCCTTGTTTTATTGGGTATTGTTTTATTGGTTTTCCAAATTCAATCTGACCTTGGTTTTGGGGATTTAGTCTCCACTGATCTAATTAATTATGACACATGTAAGAACTAAGTCTGAGGAGTATGAACTGTAGGGACTGCGGACAGGCTGTCTCAAGATGGGCCTCTTTGGCATGAAGATTATTCTGAGGTGAAGGCATTCCAGACTCTGTGGCCTTAAGAGAAACTTCAGCCCCTCCCTTAACTACATAGAAGAATCGAAATTGGGGATCTTTCCCAGAATCAGGGTGATTAGCTGAGATAAATTTAACTGAGTGACCCATATGTATGGCAGGGCAGCATCTAATTACCAGTTTCTGCTCTTCTGGTTATTGCCCTGTGGACTGCATTTTTTTCCTCTCAAGTCCCAGACCCCTGCCCCCTTCTGCTTCGTTCAAAATTACATACATTCCTCATTTTGCCTGAACATCTTTGGACTTTCCATGTCTATGTGGATTCCCCATAGGTATGAAATTAAATGTTTTTCTACTGTTAATCTGTCTCATATCAATTTGATTCTTAGTCCAGCAAGAAGGACCTTTGAGGGAACAGGAATCTTGCTCCCTGACAGAATCTTTCTACTTTTGTATTTGTGAGGATTTGGGGGATAAAGCATCTAATCTTTGAATTAGTTTTTGTGCCAATTGATATTTATCATAAACTTTTTCTATGATAATTTTGCATTAACAGAATTTGCTTGAATTTAATGTTTCTTTAGTGGAAAATATGAAAAGAAAATGCTAAGGCAAAATTGTAGTATAAAACACTGTTTGCCATACACATTTTCTTGAAATAATGTGTCTACGCTTGTGATATAGTTGTGGTGTGTTTGGTGATTTTTTTGTAGGTTTTGATTTTTATTTATGGGACCTAACTACCAGATTGTAGTTACAGAAAATATTTGGGATTGGTAAGACGTTCACTACATTTGTAAAGTTGGAGGAAGTATTTACTGGGATGAAAGATGTTATCCCAGATTTTTATTTAATTTAGTTTTATTATTATTTTTTAAAGACTCATTTATTTATTTTAGAGAGAGTGTGTGTGAGCAGGGGGAGGGGCAAAGGGAGAGGGAGAAGGGAAGCAGACTCCCCGGTGAGTGTGGAGCTCCACACAGGGCTTGATCTCAGGACCCTGAGATCATGACCTCAGCCGAAATCAAGAGTTGGAAGCTCAACTGACTAAGCCACCCAGGTGCTGCATACTTTTAAATGTAGATTAAAAGTTTAATTTAAGTAGAGGAAAGCTGAATGAGTGCCCAAAAGATTCAAGGGTGGAGTATAAAACCATTATTCAACTTTACTGTATGTAACTGTCAGGCTAACTATAAACCATATTGATAATAATGTAAACTATTTATTGAGTGTGTACTATGCTTTAGGCACTGTTTTAGCATTTTGTCTGAACTAACTCACTAAAATGTTATAACAACCCTATATAAAGTAGGTACTATCATTAATGACATTTTCTAACTATAATGTATTAAATATAAAATTGATAGGCGTATTATGAAGGCAATTTAGCTCCAATTATATTTTGAATCTCATTTGGAAA
This sequence comes from Callorhinus ursinus, assembly GCF_003265705.2. Taxonomy (NCBI): domain Eukaryota; kingdom Metazoa; phylum Chordata; class Mammalia; order Carnivora; family Otariidae; genus Callorhinus; species Callorhinus ursinus. Next base: position 4,280,630 of record NW_027397104.1, read on the forward strand.
TATTTTTTTTGAGCATTTTATCTGTCAATATTATTTAGGAGAAAATAAATTATCAGTTTGAAATGATTATTTCTTATAATCATTGCTATAAAATGGCACCAGACTACAGAAGTAACATACAGAATTAGAAATATTTTTCTGTGGTTATTTATGTTATAATAATCATAAACTATAACATTAGATAAAGGGTATGGACACATGCAAAATAAATTGACAACTCTGTAAGTTTGCCATCACATTTTAAATTGTGTCACTTGTGCCTGGGAATTTATTTTAACAATATTAAGTAATGTCTGGAATATGATGTGCATACAAATGTGATAATCAAAATTCATAAATTTTCAGGCACCACTGATGTCATACATGCAGTACTATTCTAAAATAACAAGGTGGGTAGAGTCTAATACTCATTTATGCCCAATGAATGCACAAGAGAAAAAAATCTCCAAGTCAAATTTTAAAATCAATATTCACACATTTCAAAGAACGCTATATCCAAGCTCTGATTGTAGAAACATTTTTTAAAGAGCATTTTCTCCTCCATTAATTATGTCAATTGCTTCCCCAGCAATTTACATTCATGAACCTTGGTTTCTAAGGCATTTTATAATGACAACATGAATGAACAGAGCCTTTTCAGCCTTCCCTTTATATGAAAATGGTTAAGGGCACCTTTTAAGTGTTCCCATTGTTCTATCACTGTGTACTTCCTCTGAGAATAATTGCATTACCTTTGCCTTCTCTAGGATATCCTTGAAAATAAAAACCAAGGTTTTATCTCAGAGGTAAATGTTCTGGAAACCTGAGACAGTCATCACTGTACTTTCTAATTCCTTTGCTGAAGCCCATGACCTTCATTGTCATCAATCTTGGGGAATAGCTTTCAAGCAGTTCCATTTTAGTGACTGAAAGTGAAATGTTTTGTTCAAATCACCACAAACAAGTCACACAACAACTCTATTTACGTGTTAATGGGAGAGCAGAATAGAGATGCTTAAGGCAACCGGAGGTTACCATCCAGATCCCTCATGGGGTTTGCATTACTTTGGGTGGTATGTTACAGATGGCTCCTAAAATAACCAAATTCATTAATGATGCTCTATTTTAACCTTACTTAATTCACTTATGTAAGTGGCTACAGAGTATTAAACATCAGCCCTGCTTTCTGGTACTCAGCCAGAATTATCTCATGGACAGGGCATTCTCCCCTTGGAGTAGGGTAGATGATGATAGATGTGTTATAAATTACTACTCTCAGACCATAAATTACTTGTGCTGGGTCCCTGCCAAGGCTCTTATCTAAGGAAACTCCAATGGGTCAAGCTGAGTACCAAGATACCCTTCAAACAGAAAAGATATGCAAATTTTAGCAATCTTATCTGTAACCATAATTCATTCCTTTCATGAATTCATTCTCACATAATTTTTCAATTAGAACAGAGCCACTTCCCCACAGGACCATCTCACTCAAAATAATGTATCAGATGTAGGAATTTACCTCTCATTGACTGATTCATTCCTTGGACCTCCTCAGAGAACTGTAAGAGTGTGGTTTCATCATTATTCTCTCATTTCTGTTATCTAGCTTGGAAAGATAAAGTTTAATACTAAAGATCAAGGCATTTTGGGGCTTTTATCAGTTCTAAGTTATTGATAAGATAAGATATAATGCAAAAACAATACATTAAATTTCTAGTTAAACATAGCACTTCTCTTCTAAGAGCACACTGATGTTAGCAGAATGAAAACAAGGTTTTAAGTCCATATAGACAAATATAGAAGAAAACAAGACAGTAGCATAAAAGACTTTCATTTGGGGAGAACTTGAAAAGATAGAACTGATTTATCAAGGCAGGGAGAACCCAACCTATATGACTTCAGACAGGAATGCTAATGATAAGTAAGTATATTCATCCCTGGACATTGTGCCTTGGACTTGGAGGCACAAGGTTCTCCACTGGGGAGGTATCAAACAAGGGAATTGGTTGCAAATAACAGAGGAAGGAATTAGAACCCCTGGTCCTCTCTTACTTCTGAAAGCCAGGTAATTACTCTTCTTCATTCATACCCACTCATTGGCAAGGGGTCAAAGTTTTACTCTCTGGAGAAATTAACATAGACAAGTTCTGGACAAGCAACAACAAAAAGGCAGGAATAAAGGCTCACATCTAAAAAAATAGAGGGAATATGTGAAAATTTGCAGAGCCACAGTGCATAGTACATGCTGGAATTCCTAACTGAGGAATATCCTCACTGAGTGGTCGTGTCTTCAGTTCCTCTTGTCCACACATTTTCCAGAAGACTAGCATATTTTACCACCACTCCACCTCCATACCTGAAAATAAGACTGGGAGGTTTAAAAGATGTTCACATATTTGAAAGTTCACCCAAGGAACAGCCAACTCCCTCCCTAAGTAGCCTATAATAAACAGTGTGAGGTAGGTGTTGTGTGCTTCATTTCCTTACATTTGAATATCCAGTTGCCCCAGCCCCATTTACTAAAAAGACACCTACTGCTTTTTGTTCCTTTTTATCCTCCTGCTGCTTGGTTCTGGAGGCATATTCAGGTAGGGAAGTGCATGGCAAAAAGGGGAACAAAAGCCCTAGGTTTCTGGCCATCAGATTAGAAGAGGAGCCCATGGGGAATGGAGAGTCAGAGATATTGAGGAGAGGATTCATTCTCAAGGTGCATGGATCTGACCATAAGCAAATACCAAAATTTTGATAACAGAATTACAAAGTGGAGCACTGCATAGGTCCCAGATTTGGGCAATCAGAACAGGTCTGAATAACACTGTAAAAAGTGGACTGACATTGGAACCACAGACCACAAGACATACGTTAGAACTTGTGGCCTGAAGTTAACTTAATTGATGGCCTGCTAAAACAAATGAAAATATTAACATTTACCATAGGATTTAGATAAGAAAAATATATTCATCCCTGGACATTGTGCCTTCGACAATGTCTTGTGCTGGGTCCCTGCCAAGGCTCTTATCCAAGGAAACTCCAATGTGTCAGGTTGAGTACCAAGATACCCTTCAAACAGAAAGGGTATGCAAATTTTAGCAATCTTATCTATAAGCATAACTCATTCCTTTCATGGATTCATTCTCACATAATTTTTCAGTTAGAACAGAGCCACTTCCCCACAGGACCATCTCACCCAAAATAATGTATCAGAGGTAGGAATTTAGATAAAGAAAAATAAATTGAATTCATCACCATCAGACCTGCTCTAAAACAAATACAAAAGGAAGTTGTTAATAAAGAGAGAAATCATATTAGAGGGAAACAACTTCGGAAATGAACAAAGAGCAACAGAATTTGTAAATGTATGACTAAATATATTTTTTACTCTCCTAAGTTCTTTAAAATCTAGATAGTGGTTAAAGCATAACTTAAAACATTGCTTGGTGGGTTAATGTATATGAATTGTAATACACATGACAACATAGAGGGAGGAAATTCAGACACCTATATTGTAGCACATTTCTACATTCAATTTGAAGCAGTAAAGTATTTTAAATTGTGAAAATATAGATTGTAATGCTTTTGAAAAATTGCTAAAAACATACTGATACAAAGATAAAAGAAAAATTAGAAAATTAAAAAAGAAAAAGAATACTAGAAATTTTCAAATAATCTAAGAACATCATCAAAGAGAAGTAGAAGATTTTGAAACAGGAGGGAAAAATCCAATAACAAATAGTCAAAGGGTTAGACATATGAAAATATGTCAATAATTACATTAAATGCAAGATGTCAGTGCATATCAATGAAAAGAGATTGTTACAACTGATTAAAACATGAGTCAATTATGTACTATCCCTAAGAAATCACTTCAAATATGGTGCATAAGTATATTGAAACAAAAAAAGTGGGGGCGCCTGGGTGGCTCAGTTGGTTAAGCGACTGCCTTCAGCTCGGGTCATGATCCTGGAGTCCCGGGATCGAGTCCCGCATCGGGCTCCCTGCTCAGCAGGGAGTCTGCTTCTCCCTCTGACTCTCTTCCCTCTCGTGCTCTCTGTCTCTCATTCTCTCTCTCTCAAATAAATAAATAAAAATCTTTAAAAAAAAAAAAGAAACAAAAAAAGTGGAAAAACGTATCATGCAACTAGTGATGAAAAGAATGCTAAAGCAACTATAGTTAATATCAGAAAAAGTAGATTTCAGAGCAAAGAAAATTAATGAGGAAAAAAGAGTAAATTTACATAATGATAAAAGGCTTAGTTCACCAAGACAGATAGCAACACTAAATGTGTACACACATAACAAGAGAGCTTCAAACTGCATGAAGCAAAAGCTGATGAAAATAAAAAGAGAAATAAATTTAAAATTATAGTTTGAGGAGTTCTGCTCCAAGATGACATATAGGAAGACCCTGAGCTCATCTTCTCTGTGGACACTCTAAATCTCCACGTATTTATAAAGCAACTCCTCCTGAAGAACTGAGGGCTGACTGAACAACTCTGTACAAGAAGATAGACCGCATAGAGAGCAACAAAAGAGACACATTCAATGAAAAAGCTGTTTACATATAAAGAATTATAGTTTGATGTCAACATTCTTCTTTCAGAAACAGATGAAACTAGTAGACAGAAAATCAGTAAGAATATGAAAGAACTAACACCATCTGTCAACTAAGGCTAAAAGGGTGAGACAAAGAGGCAGTTTCAGGGGAAATTAGAAAGTATTTTGAACTGAACAGAAATGAAAATACAGCATATCAAAATTTGTGGGATGCAGCTAAAGACATTCTTAGAGTGAAATATATAGCATTAATTGCTTATCTTAGAAAATAAGAAAGATCTCAAATCAATGATCTAAGCTTTTACTTAAAGAAATAGAGAAAAAGAAGAGCAAAATAATCCTAAAGCAAACAGAAGGAAGGAGATAATAAAATAAGAGCACATCAATGATATTGGACACAGAAAAAAATAGGGAAAAAAATCAATGAACATAAAAGCTCTTTTTTTTGAAAAGATCAATTATATTGACAAATCTCTAGTAAAACTGACAGGAAAAAAGAAATACAAATTACCAATATGAGAACGAAAACAAGATATCACTACAAACCACATTAAAAAGACAGTAAGACAGTAAAGGAATAGTACAAACAACTCTATATACATTTGCAGCAGCATGGATGGACCTGGAGGGTAGTTATAATGCTAAGTGAAATAAATCAGTCAAAGAAAGATAAATACCATATGATTTCACTCATATGTGGAATTTAAGAAATAAAAGAAATGAGCAAAGAAAAAAGAGACAAACAAAAAACCCAGACACTTACATTTAAATATAGAGAACAGACGGGTGCTTGCTAGAATGGGGGTGGATGGGGGAGTGGGTGAAATAGATAAAGGGGATTAAGAATACACTTGATGATCACTGAGAAATGTAAAGAATTATTGAATCATTATATTGTATGCCTGAAACTAATATAACACTGTATGTTAATTATACTTGAATAAAAAAAATAAAGATTGTAAGAGGAACATCTTCTTTCATCATGGTTTTAACAGAACTAGAATTCTCAAATGTTATTCTCTGGTTTCATTTTATTCAGCTCTGGCAACTTCATAGCTGGAGATATTCACTCAACTCTTATTCTTAACTGATACTAAGATATGAAAAATGAAGTCCTAACAACTCATATTCAAGTTATTCATAGTACTTGGGTTTGCAAGTGAAAGGTGAAGCCTGAGCAGACTTGGAGTGCCACTGGCTGAATAGTAATTGGTCTCAAGCCAAGAGATGAAAATGTAACCAATTATGTTGAGTTAAGGTTAATTAACTTTCCTGTCAATCGTGTCATAATTCTGAGATTGTTATGATTCTACACACTGAGTAAATACACTCATCTGTTCAAGCATTTTGCAACCATTAAGCTTAGGGAAGACGTGCGTGCTCATATATACTTTTGCTTATATGTGTTCAGCAAATAAATATATAGGGAAATAATATTTCATTCAAGAGAGGTACTCATTCTTAAGTAACCACTATAGGAAGTGGAATAACATTCTTTGAGTAAGATGGGGTTTGTAGTAATGCAAATATGGGTTTGAAAATCAACTCTGCCGTCTTACAAACTGTGAGAACTGAGATAATTATTTAACCCCTTGGAACTTCTATTTTAGGGTTTGTAAAATCTCAAAGGGTTATTGCGAAGATGAACAGCCTTAATTGAGAAAGTACATTTGAAACACCTGTTGATATCATTCCCTCAGGCTCCTCCAAGTGGTGGGAAAGGTGGCTACCAATGGTTCTGACCTCCCACATTCTGGGCTCCTTGGTCAGATCTGGAAGAGTATTACCCACTTTGTTGAGTTCTCATTAGTTCCTTGAGAGCATTTTATTTTGATCTGATTTAGTGGGCAAGTGGGGTCCAGATCACCATGCCTAATTCCATGAAGTTTTATTTCTGACATGTTCATTGATTCTTTAACCAATCTCAAAGCACTCCTTACTTGAGCATGAATTTCGTCTCTGCAGAGCAATAATAAGGGTACAGTTTGTAGGGAGCATCTGTGTTGTCTTAACTGGTTTTTCTTGCATTTTACATTTTGCTCATGTAGACTACACTCGTGCAATCATTAGCTCTCAGCTCAGGAGTGTGGATTTTTCAGTGTTTCTGGTATCACTCTGTGAATATCCCTTACTGAATTAGCAGACCCATCAGGTGACCCTGCAGCCTGGAATTTTGGAATGCCAGCTCTAAATTTCTCAGATCTTGCAGGGACTATGTGGATAGTGGATATTTTCATGAATATTAAGATGGAAAATCAGCACAAGGCTCTCTTCCTCTTGGAAATAGCAGGGGAGGACAAAGAAACATTTATTGAGGGTGTAGTAGGCAGAATTCTAAAATATTTTTTATTCTCTTTTTTATGTGGCATTTAATTTATTACAGTCATCTATAAAAGATGATCCTGTAACTATTTTACAGATGGAAAACGGATTCAGGGATTTTATGTGACATGTCTAAGGTTTCATAAGTTGTATGTGGCAGAGCCCAGATTGGCAGTCATGGCTGTCTGTAAGGACAAGCAGCTTTCATTACACTAGTCTTAAAAGTCTTGTGGACTAACTCTCAGGGATGCCATCCATCCCATGAAAATCACTCCAGAGGAGTGCTCCAAAGGAACACACTTTCCCCTTGAACGGCCCTGTAGTTGTAGCCTGAAGACAGATCAGCCCCAAAGGCTAAGATCATTCATTGTTTGCGATTCCTCCCTCTCTGTCTCCTTTAGTGTATCATGACCTCTTCATAATCACAGTATTACATTTCTGAACCAGAGTAGAATGCTGCCTTTTCATGTAGGGTTCTGTTTTTGTTTTCTGCAAGGACTTGTGCTGAAGTGTTTCAGATTTTGCTTTACCTATGTGGAATAGTACTGATTTCAGCTGACAGCTTAACTATTTATAGTTAAATGCACCTCATTCCCATCACTAACCAAAGGGAAATAAGTTCCAACTTCTTATACCACGTAAAATTCACATCATTTTTAAAAATATAATTTGTCAGAAGAAAGCCTAGCCTAGTTTACTTAAGACTAATCAGACTCATCAGCTAAATCTTCCGTTTGATCACCTGGGCCATAGGCATAATTAATTGACTGAGTTATAACAATTCTCAGAAACAAAATATATCCCGAAGTTATTATCTAAGTCCAATTAATATTCAACAGTTATTTTTATAAATTTTCATGTAGTAATATTGTTTTATTTTCTAGTATTCTGTTTGTTATAAAATACAGTTGCTCTGTGAATCCTACTTTGATCTCAAATATAGCTAAAGTGAATTCCTATGCTATTCTTTTAAGAATATAAGAATGCAGTTTTTTAAAGGATTAAACATTTAGTATAAATAATTTGAGACAACTCGCAGGGTGTTTGCACGAGCCACATGGCCTGAGTTAATCTTTCTTTGTAAATGGACTATTTTCTGAGTTTAATTATTTTTTTTCACACCAAAAGAGCTCTAGTTGATGTGCTGGAAAGAAGTACTTAATTGAATTCCACAGTATAAGACATTTGCCACTGCATCAGAGTACTGAAAATTCATTCTGAATTAACTATAAAGAATAAATCAAGTAGTATGTGCTTCTTAAAAATATATGGTGTAAATAATCAAAGGAAAAATATTCTTAGTCCTGAGTGAAAGAAAATAAGTAAATATATTAACCTATTTCTTTTTTATTTTTTGGATATGTACTGTTTATTTATAGAATTATAATCACAGCATCTACAAAATTAATTATCATTTTTTCCCTAATATTTAAACACAAGTACTTTCTCATGTTATCTTAGTCTCTGTAAGCATCACTCTATGGCTGACTGATTTCCAAGATGTGCCTATAACTGAATTCATTAATCATTTCATTATTCTTTAGATATTTACTTGTGGTCAGTTTTCCTTTAGTACTTTAATGAGTTTTTATTTTTGTATAAATCTTTTTCACATTTCCTCTCTTTTGAGAAAAGGCCACTTTACGTCAGTTGTGACTCATACTTTTCAGCTTCAAGTCTCCACTTATGCAAATAAACACAATTCATTATACATTTCATCCTCTAAGATCTGATGCATGTAGTCCCTTAATTTTCACTTTCTCCTAAGCCAAATTTCTCATCCGCTGATATAGACACCTCAGCATCCAGTGATTAAACCCTGGCATTCCCTTCACTGTCCCTCTCCATCACACCGTTTTCTGCTCTGTTCTATAACTAGTGATTAACTTTAATTATAGTCATGACCACCTCATATAGCAGAGGCCAAAGGATGATTACAAATCATGTTTCATAATATTATTCAGAAGGATGAAGCTTCAACAGAGCTACGAGGCTCAAATGACTAATTTGCATATCATTACATAGAATTTAAATGGACTTACCTCATCCACTCTCATCCATTAGTCATCTTTTTACAGTTTAGAAAATTTATTGAGTCTGTACCATGAGTATGCAGGTGAAAGTAAAGGGTGGCATTCTATCACTAACACAGTTATAATGTTAAGAAAAAATTTCCCCAGGTTATTTTGTATTCTGCCTGATTTAATTGATTATATCACGCATAGGTCATCGATATACCATTAGAAAGTTTTATAAGATTTAATTAGCTGGAGACAGTAACAGTTATTGTAATTTACTGATGGTGTGCTATAAAGCCAAGTTTCACAGATTATCTCATTTAATCCTACAAAAGCACTCAGATCTTTATTTTAAATATGTGGGCATTGAGTTAGAGAAAATAGGCAACTAAGGTCATTTTGTTGGTAAGTAGCAAAGCCCAGATTCAATCTCAGGTTTTCATCACTCCTAAAGCCAAAGCTTTAAACTTGCTGTGTTCTGTAGAAATTTCCTTGAGGGGTGCTGTGCAGAGACAGTTGTATCTTGTACATGGTGTGCGAAGGTAATAGTCATATGTATTTACTCACTAATTTTTATTTATTTATTTATTTTTTAAAGATTTTACTTATTGATTTATTTGCCAGAGAGAGAGAGCACAAACAGGGAGAGTGGCAGGCAGAGGGAGAAGCAGGCTTCCTTTTGAGCCGGGAGCCCGATGTGGGACTCGATCCCCGGACCCTGGGATCATGACTTGAGCTGAAGGCAGACGCTTAAGGACTGAGCCACCCAGGCGCCCCTCACTGATTTTTAAAACACTATCTATGGAGGGGCCACCGTGTGACAAGTACTAAGCATCACTGGTGAGTCCATTCAGCGTTGACATTCTTTCTTTATTGTTACCTAAGGAAGCGTTTGGAAAGGGGAACATGCATACTCTGTTTTGGACATGTTCTCTCAGTCTTCTGAACAAAGATTTCAAAGTTAAAGTCTGTTTTAGCTGGGGGAGAAGTTGAACAGATATATGAATTTAGACTAAGACTTTTATCAAAAGTGTGGAACATGCTAAAGCTTGTGATTATCCAAGAACTCTAAGGAAATAAAAGTGAAAAGGTAAAAGAAAGTAGTAAAATTAGAGGAAATGATCGTGTTCAGGGTTGGGACAGAAGCAGCAGAGAGAGAAGGAGAAAGTACATATACATGTTTTAGAACTGTATGACCCTGTCTAATACAACTTTCTCTTTTTATTTTTTTTAAAGATTTATTTATTCATTTGAGAGAGAGAGAGCACAAGCAGGGGGAGCGGCTGAGGGAAAGGGAGAAGCAGGCTCCCCGCTGAGCAGGGGGCCAGATTCGGGGCTCCATGCCAGGCTCCATCCCAGGACCCTGGGATCATGACCTGAGCTGAAGGCAGACAGCTTAACTGACTGAGCCACCCAGGTGATCCCAAACCATCAACCTTCTCTTAAAAACCCCCCTCACTACCTTCTTTCTTTTCCATGCATTCCCCCATTCATTCTCTCAGTAAATCCTCTTAGTTCTTGGAAAATCTGTCCCAAACCTGACCGGGTCTTCTATATCCACTACTTAAAACACAGCCCAAAAACACCATCATCTTTTACTTGAACTATTACAAAAGCCTCCCAACAGATCTCCCTGCTTCACTCTTGTCCATTTGGTGATGGACCAACCATCAGAAGGGGCAATGATAAATCTCAGAAGAGAAATGATCCCAATCTTTACCCCAGTGGGGTTTCCTTTGGAGGGGGGGTCCCTTTGAAAATATATTGACTTTTAAAAGCCTTGGCCATCCAGGAAAGTAGAGAGAAAGTGGACGTACTCATAAAAGATCCTCCCATGCCCTTTCAGCAGGTAGTGCATCTCTGTGAGCGCTACATTAAATGAAAAAGGCCTAGTCCAGTGACTCTTCCCCAAGCAATTCTGTCCCAGATTGAAGGACTCCGTTAACTCCTACAGGGGAGTGCTGGCCACATTTCTCACGCAAACCTTCTTCCTCTTTAGGGTACACTGGAAAACATGTTTAACAGTGATAATCATTTTACAAGGAGACCACAGAATTACAGATGTTCCCATCAATGATAAATAACACTAATTAAAATACTTTTCTCTTTCCACATAAAATATAATGACTTATATCTCAATAAAGTAAGAATATTCAATTCTCAGGGATGCTTACAGTGAAGATATTTCAAAAATCTTTCCTGCCTAACCCATTGTTCTGTTCACCAATCTTTCAGACTTGTTTTTGTTTCCAACTTATTCATAGAAGTTGATACTCAAAGTTTTCATATCGAAGAACCTACTTTGTGTTTTTCTAACTCACCAAGGTGTTACTTTGTGGTTTGCTTATATGGATCCTTTGGGGTCAGAATGACTGCTGTGTTAAAGATTACTGCACTTGAACATATCTGTAATGCAACAATTCACAAATAGAAGGTGGCTTGTTACATATCACTAAGGTCACTGGGTCAGCCTTCCTACCTTCCTCAATGTTCCCTTCTTGTATGCAGGTGATTACAGATAATTACATATGTTCTACTCTTTCTTACTTCCTATTCTAACATTTCTTTTCTGCAGGTGCCAAGCTTTAGATGTTGCACTTTTTATACTAGGGCATCTTAAATAGCAAATACTCTTCTCTTCAGTGTCTGCACAATTCTCTAATAGTCTCCTTAACTAAGAATTCAAAAGGTCTCACCCTCCAGAAGGTTAAGTAAAATTCAAATAAAGTAAAATTCACAGTCTGGTACTTAAAATAAAATGGTGTATCTCTCGGTTTTTCACAGCATAGTCCATTGAGACAGAATCTCTTCACTTGATGTCGCAAAATTCGTATTTGCTAAAAATGAGGCAGCTCCCAGGAGTTGTTACAAAGACTTAATTTGTCTGTGCTTATTAGCATGTGCATTTGTTGAAAGCAAGGTGGCTAGGCTTGAAGAGACGGGTTAAACCAAATTGAATACAAATAATGTTATAAGACTCATCATATTTTGCTCTTTAGCGTGAGGAAAAATTTCTAAATTGGGTATCTAGGCAGCCAAATAAACTACCCTAATCATAATCATCGTAGTATATTTGTATTATCACTGAAGACTTCAGGCTTAGTTTCACAGATTTGGAGGGCTGAGATCTTTTTAGAGAAGCCTGTGACCATAACAATGCTATTTGACAGGGAATCATCAGAGACCTACTGGTCATTTAAGAGCAAAGTTAGTTTTTGTTTGCATAGCTGTCTGGGTGTGCTCCTTCAATGACACACGTCTGGCCGATTGTATTTACAGATGTGTTAAAGTAGTGAGATACTGTATGAGAGAAAAAGCCCGGGCTCATTTTTTGTTTGTTTTTTATTTTTCTTTTTTAGGGGGGGAGGGGCAGAGGGAAAGGGAGAGAGAGAAAATCCTAAGCAGGCACCACACCCAGCCTGGAGCTGATGAGGGGCTCGATCTCAGGACTCTGAGGTCATGACCTGAGGTGAAATCAAGAGTTGGCCGCTTAACCGACTGAGCCACCCGAGCGGGCGCTCCAAGCCCAGGCTGTTTTTAAACCTAATAGACTCTGGGAACCTGGAATATAATTTGAAGCTCAAACTCCTAGGGACAGGAGTTCTGCTGTGGCCACTTGCAGAAAATTTCCTATAGCAGAAATCTTTCACAAGAATAGCTGCAGCCCACCTGTTGGCTTCTTGGAAAGTCAAAGACTTTGTCAAGAAGTGATTTCAAGGCAGCAAAGTATAAGGGTTAAGTGTGAGGCTTGGAGTTAGGACACAGTTGATTTTCTTTTCTTTCTTTTTTTCCAATTTTTGAATTTTTAATTTTTTTAAAGATTTTATTTGAGAGAGAGCACGAGCTGAAGGGCAGGGGTGGTGGTGGGCAAGGAAGAGGCAGAGGGAAAAGGAGAGAGGGAGAAGCAGATTCCCTGCTGAGCAGGGAGCCTGATGCAGGGCTGGATCCCAGGACCCTGAGATCATGACCCGAGCCCAAGGCAGACATAATGGACTGGGCCGCCCAGGCACCCCTAGAGTTGATTTTTAATCTGTGATCTATCATCTATCAGCTGGGCACATTTTTAACCTTTGCTGACTCTCGGTGTTCTTATACATAAAATGGGAATGATAGTGCCAATCTCATAATGTTGTTTGGGAAGTTAAAGAGGATAATACAAGTGCAGCCCGGAGTGTTGTGCTCAGTAAATGTTTTTGTAGCAATCAGTTATTGCTGTGGTTGAAGTGACCTGGGTTCTTTTCAAGGTTACACATCAATAAAATATCTTCTGAGGTCTCTGAGGGGAATTTTTCTCTATGTTGAAAATGTGTTGTCTGTGATTATGAGTCTACCTGTGTGGCAGAGTTTTACCTACCAGGAGGAAGCATTGTCCCTAGGGTTAGGGTCATACTCAAAGCCACAGATTAGGAATGATCTCTAGTCTTTCCCCTCCACAAGGACTAGTGCACATTCCTGTTCTGACATAGTTCTTAGAGGACAGTTTGTTCCTCAGCAGAGAAAATTCTGTGCCAAGATGGCTGGTTCTCTGGAGTTAAAGCTAAAGTCATTCATACAGCCACTTCTTCACAGTGCGAGTCTGTCCCAGGAAAGCTGGACTGGGTGGCTTTCCCTTTTCTCTCTCCTTTTAATACCCCGCCCCCTCTCAGATTTAGTGCCAAATGGAGTCTGCAGCCTTTCCCTCTTGATGCCAATGTCATTTTAGCTCAGGGCCTCCATTCCCCTTACCTGCCACTGAGTATCTATCAGCATCATCCTGGCCTATGCCAACACACTTCCCTAACTCTGAATTATAGTATCTTAGTTTCTTCCCTTTTAGGAGGCCCCTGGGCTCCAAGAGCTTTGCATGTCAGGAGCAATGGGAGAGCTGTTTTACTAAGCGCAGAAAATTGGCTCCAAGCTGACATGCTGATTTGACCTCTCTACACAGAAACTTCCAGCATCCTTTTCATGCTCCAGTTCATCAATCACCCTTTTACATTATTTTGCCTAATTTCCAAATAAATATTGTGTGAGGGAAATATTATTATCTCTGTTTTACAGTTGAGGGAGTTGGAGTACAGTTCAATCACATGCCCAAGGTTGTCTAGCTAATAACTGAGGGAGTTGGGACTGAACTCTGTTGTAATAAATCCAGCAATTATGCTTCAGAAATACAGAAACCCATTTTTCTTCTAGTCATATTTAAAGTCATATTTTGTATGTCATGAATATAGTTGCCTGCTTTTTATTTTTATTACATCATTTTAAGATAATATATTTTTTAAAAAAAGCAGACTCCCTGGCTGAAACAGCTAAGTATCAACATTAATTGAGTATAAAATATAGTGATTTGTAGTAACAGACAAATTGAAGAAATATCAGAATACTCTGGTTAAGCACTATTTAACGTAAGTCTAGTGTTCTTTCCTCTGCTTGGGTAAAAATTACTTGCTCTAAATCCCCTCCTGGAGCTTCTTACTCGAGAGTGTAGGACTTGCTTTACTTAGATATTGGACAGTCTTCTAAATGCTTGCTCTGTCTGGCCTCAGTCTCCTCCATCTCAGTCATAAACTTGTAAATAGCATATTTATGGCCTTAGAACTAATAAGAAAATGGCATTTTTAGCTTTCCTATTTTTCTGGCTAGTATAACATATGGGAGAGAATACGGACTTGAAGCCCATCAGATGTGGATTCATAATTTACTCTTTGCAAACTTTGGCAAAATTACTTAAGTTTTCTGAGTTTAGTTTTCTTATTTATATGTAAAAAATGATTAAGGTAAGTCACCCAGCCCATAAGTTACTCTTCTAGAAACTGAATTCTTATCTGTTTGACACCTATGCCAATGCTTGTTTCATGAGACCATGCTGCCTCTTGGGCTCTCTCTCTGGCCCATGGGAGCTAATTGTCACACATCAGGTTAGAAGGTGGCAACTCCAAGTCTGCCACAGCAATTGTTCCAGGAATCATGCCCTTCTTAGTATCTTTGATGAGGAATTCTATTACCTGATATATAGTGTAAAATTTTGAATGTTATACTTTCTTTATTAAAGGAGTCATAAATATCCTCAGATTTTCAAGAGTCCTTCCTTGTCTAAAAATGTTACAAACGAATTCCTTGTAATCTAAAATGTCTTCCCATCTCAGATGGTGAATGACTGACGGCTGAGCAAGATAGGCAGATCCAATAATTTTTTTGTAGTGCCTGGTTTTGGTGCCAGTACCTGAGGGTTCTGAAATTCCGAGAACCTGCCCTAAATCAACAAACAGATAACACAAGGGTCTGGAGGCTTTCCCAGATACTCAGCCCAGCAGTCCTGGCCAGATCAGTGTCATTCTAGCCATATCCTTTTCAAAGAAACATATATACGAATGAACTATTAAGGATTCACAAAGAATGGAGAGGAAGGATGTATGGCATAAAGAGAAAGCTCTGCAGGAGTTAGGAATATAATAGAGGCATCCATAGGGTAGGACAGATCCTCTCCTGTTTCATTTTTGTGATGTAGAGTGATTGCCTTTGGAACAGCAAGGCCGACAGTGGGGGAGGGGCGGAAGTGGTGATTGTGCACATTGCTGAAGGAAGGTTACCACTTGTGGTGTCCCTGCCGTGCCCAGGGCTGGTGATAGCTATATGTACCTCAAGGTCAGGAGATGTCTACCCAGCTGCTTATTATCTTTGGCCCTGACAATAATCTCATAACTGCAAATTATTTGTTTTTGTGGAAATCCACCTTTTTTTCTTGGGCAAAGGGAGCAGCTTATTCCTCCTATAGGGTAAAGGGATGGGTCTGTTAATGCTAGCAACCTCATAGAATTTCTGGAACAAATAAGAGTATAGTCTGCATCACAGAATACCATAAAGTAGGCTGAAGTTTTGTAAATGGAGTAAGGACATTTTTGGTACTTAAAGGACTGAAAAATACATGCTCTTCTATAATCATTCTTTTTTAATGTAAGTAGTCCATCGCTGTTTACTTTTATACAGCTTTACCTTCTACATAACCTAACACAGATTAATTTACTCAAGCCACATGAAGAAAAATAAAGTCTAAAAGATTTTTTTAGTTGCATTAAAAAAGGGAACTTATGTCTTATGAGTGCCTATGATATGATATACTCTGGAGGAACTCATTCTTACCCTGTTGAATTCTCACAATAGTCATGTTTTATACCACCCAGGGGAGAAAGGACAACGCAGACGTAGAGAGGTAAGTTACCTTCTCCTATGACACACAGCCTGATGGAGACAGCTGAGAATCAAACCAGTCCCCGAACCTCTGCTCAGTGAATCATCCATCATGTGACACTTGATTAAGAACAATTCCAAGTGGGAAGGAGATGTTACCTGCGGAATTGAATATAGGCGTTGATGCTACATGAAGAAATGATCAGCATTTTAATATGGAGCAAAGTTTCACATAAAGCACTTGTTCAGTTTATCAGATTGAGTTTTGAAGGCATTCCTATTTTGATAGTGTACCCAACTGGAAAGCTGTAAAAGTGAGACCACATTGTTGTCAGATTAGTTATCATTACAAAAACTAATTAATGAGTACTTTCTGGGCAGAGTAACCTAACATACTGTAGGTTATGACACTCAATTATTATTCATCTATTCACTCAGTACCTGTTTATTGATAGACTGTATCAGCTCTGTAGTAGGTGCTGGGGAAACCACAGTGGAAAAAACAGATGAATGTGTGTTATTTAATGGAAATGTGTGTTATTTAATGGAAAAATACATACATATTCATTTGGAACTTTCTGGTTTCTGATAATCTATATCATTATTGATGGTTTCAGGGTTTTGAAGGTGTGGTCCTCACTTCATGTAGGCATCAAAAATAGCAGTATGATGCTATAAGTCCCTCTCAATTGAGCTCAAAGGCCAGAGTAAATGTTAAGATAAGAATATCATTATCCATTCACTATTTGGCCTTACTTCTCACAGTGCCAACCAGAGCTGTAGGGATGTGAATGTAGCAGATTTCAAATCAGCAGTTTGAATAAACAGAATGAGTTCTGGACCCAGTACCCAATATAAAAAGTAGTACCCTATATAAAAAGACAATAGGTTAATCTTTAATGAATTCAACCAATATTAATAAAAAATATTAAGGGGGAAGGGATTAAGACTTCTCTTTCCAATAATCACATACTACAACTAAGAATAATTAGTGAAATTGGGTAGGATATTTTATAATTGATATGTTTAAAAGCACTTAAAGTATAGATTAACTTGAAACTGATACTCACCTATGTTTTTCCTTTTATAGTATCTGCCCATTTATAAGCAATCTATAGATCTAGACACCAAGATGCTAAGGAGAGCTTTGGAAAGTCTCACAGAGCAGGGGAGGCAAAAATTGGAGTTTGGGGAAGGCCCAGTAGAAGGGACCATGGAAAACAGTATAGTCTTTCAGCTGGGCAAACAAAGGGCTATGTATAAGAGTGCAGTTAAAGTAGAAATAGACTGGCCCTCACCAAGAATGAAACCAACTAACATTGAGTCAGCTAAATCTCAGACTAGATTATCTGCAACTTGCCTGCCTGAAACAAAATAAATTCTCTTAGGCAAAAATGATAACATTTAGAACCTTGAATTATCTCTATAGTTTTTTAAATGTATAAAGTCCAGCATTTACTGGAAAATTACCTGGCATGCCAGAAGAAGAGAACAATTGACCAAAACAATGAGAGAACAAATGACAATAGAATATATATACAGAAGATCCTGACTGATTTTTAAATAGCCTTGATTCATATCTCTAAGAAATTATATGACACAATTTATAATTTCAGCATAGAACTGAATCATATGAAAAAGAATCTAACTGATTTTCTAAAAGTGAAAAATACAATAAAAACTTGAGTTCAGTGTATTTCTTTTGAGGTGGAATGGCCCAAACCTCATGGTACCATGCTCTTTTCATGTCCAACTTTTCCATATGATTAAGAAAAGATGATCGTAAAGAAGAGTGTCAGAATCCTGAGGTGAGACCTTGCAGATCTGCCTCCCCCACACTTCCTTCCCCACACTTTTACCTCACTCAGCTTGAGTACTCTGAGCTCATCGGGTCTGAAATTCTCTGTGAAATTGCTTCTGCCATCACAAATCTGAGTCCACGTCCCTCTTCTATGCTCCCACAGCCCTGGAAGTTTCCTCCACCTTCCCACTTATCACATAGACTTCATTTATTAGTTGTTTGTATTTCCCACTAGACTCTTATGCTCAGTGAGAGCAGACAGCTACCATGTTGAAGGTTTTATTTTTAGAATCTACTACAATGTCTGGCATAGATTCTCCCCTTGGCTCAAATAAAGCATTTCTGCCCACAGCCTTATACTTCATGATTTAGTCTTGTGGTCCACATTATTACAAAGAAATACACATCCATTTTTAAAGGAAATCCTGGGACAATGTTTTCACTGTTCCCAAATCATTTTTCTCTTAAATATAAGGTTGATGTAATGATTTGAGGAGGTTTATTTTCTAAGAATTTGTGTTGGATAATGACACAGACTTATGAGGAGGAAATCTAGCAAAATCACTTTATTTTTTATTTATCTATTTTTTTAAAGATTTTATTTATTTATTTGACAGAGAGAAACACACTGAAAGAGGGAACACAAGCAGGGGGAGTAGGAGAGGGAGAAGCAGGCCTCCTGGCAAGCAGGGAGCCCGATGTGGGGCTCCATCCCAGGATCCTGGGATCATAACCTGAGCCGAAGGCAGACGCTTAACGCCTGAGCCACCCAGGCGCCCCTAGCAAAATCACTTTAACATTCTCTAATTAGCAGAGGGTTAAAGAGCAAGATGATTCATGAGTCACAGAAGCCACTGGAATACTACTATTCCAAGGCATCTCTATTTGCTCTCCCATGGCAAGAGTTGTCGCATCAAGAAAATTCATGTAGGCATCTGAAGTCCAGCCTGACACAGAAGATTAGTGGCAGGAAGGAGGGCAAACTGAACCCTAACTTTTCCCTGTAGCTGCGATTGGACTATGGAAAACAGGTGGTAAAAACCCTCTCCTGGACTGAGGCTTCATTACAACCAGAGCAGAATGTCTAAAATAACCAAGTTCTGTTATCGATCCACCCACACATGCACCCCCAGATTCCTGCAGGGCACTTGATCCATCCTATGGTTATTTTACCTCACAGGAGCAAACTCTTCACACAAAAGATCCAAGAAAATCCTGGTGGCATCTGGGAGGAGAGTGAGCATGGCTGAGGGGAATCCCCCTGCGTGGTTTTCCCCATCAATACAAAGCCTGGCCAGACTTCTTGTGCAAGAATGAGTGAAAGAAGTATATATAGCATGTGGTTTATTGCCCCTTGAAAATTGCTGTAATAGAAAATAAAGGAGAAGGCTGCATTTTGCATAAATGTTCTGGAAAAGTTTTATAGTAAACAAAACAAAACACACCTAAAACGAATAGATTCTGCTCTGTGCAATCAATAAAATTGTAAAACTACATATGTATTATTAACTCAAGATTGAAAAAGAATTCACAGCAATGGCAATGGAGTAAAGAGGAACTTGATGTTCAGAAGGAAGAGAAATTAATCACTAACTTAATAATAGAATGGTACATGACATAGAACACAGTGAAGAAAAAGCTACACCAAAATTCAAAAGTGATGTGTGACATTTCCCAAATAAATTTGAGACATTTCCCAAAATATAGCAGAATAGGCCAGGGAGGCAAAAGTAATCAGCGAGAAGATAACACAAGAGAACAGCAAGATATCCAACATTAGGAATCATGAAGAAGAAATAAGAACAAAAGGGAAATAATAAAATGACCTAGATGTAGTAGAAGACAAATTTTCTGATGTGAAGATAAAATTCACAGAATCACAGCGACTTATAGTGGGCCCAGCAAAATTAAAGAAACAAGGCCAATACCTACACACATGCTGGGGAAATTTATAATAATTATTCTTATTTTATTTAAAAAACTCAGCTTATGAGTATGTGGGAGCATTCAGCCCCCTGCGCTGCCCCCCCTCCCCCACACCTAGTGTTTTTATTACAAAGAAGTACTAGGCTTTCTTTGGTCAATTTATTATGCTAACTTCATAAAAACCTGTATTTCCTTTGTAAAATGAAAATACTGATTTATAAGTAAATATTATTAAAAGGCACACAAAACTGGAAAAATAATGGCAGGCTATATGATGGACTAAAATCTATATTAGGAATTTTTACAAAGTATTAAATAACAAATGCCTTACTAAAAAACTTAGAAGTAAAATGTTGGAAATCACAACAGGAAAAATACAAATGGCAATTATTTAGCAAGCCCTCAATAAATGCTGTTAAATAAATGGACAAATAAACAAAATATTGGCAATAAACTTGGCACAAAATAGACAATATATACCTTAAGTACAAAATGCATAAATGAAATATATACTGGCAGTAGATCTAAAAACTGCAAAATAAAACAGCAAATAAAGTTTTGCCTTTTTAAATGTTGAGACAAAAAATGTTTATATGTTAATATCCAATGCTAGTAGAAGTGAGAAAAAATGACATCCTCATACTTTACTGTTGAGAATATAATCTATTAAAATATATAGAAAAAAAGGAAAAATACATAGAGATAAATTTGAATTTATGAAAATTTTATACTTCCTGAAAAATTACTAATTCCACTTATCTTGTAGAGATGTGTATGAAAGCACATTCAGTGGAAGATAATTTATAACAAATTAAAATGAGAAAGAATGTAAATGTCAAACAACGGGAAATTGTTTAGACAAACTCTTGTGTAGTCAGTTTTAGAAGGATACTTAAGGATATTGAAAAATCTTGGGGTGCCTGGTTGGTGCAGTTGGTTAAGCTTCCAACTCTTGGTTTTGGCTCAGGTCATGATCTTAGGGTAGTGATATCAAGCCCCGCATTGGGCTCTGCGCTCATTGTGGACTCTGCTTAAGACTCTCTCCTCTGCACTAATTGTGTAAATAGCACTGCTTATTTATAGTAGTAGCTCTCTCTCTCTCTCTCTCAAAAAAAAAAGTCTTTAAAAAAAGAGGTATTGAAAAATCTTCACAAAGTAATATTAAATGAAAAATAAAAGCAAAAGGATAAACACCTTCATGTTATCTGTATTTACATCTGGATCCAGAGATTACTGTTGGTTGGGTGCACACTTAAGGTTTTTTGTGTCTTCCAATAATGAACATAGTTTACTTGGATAATAAAAAGAGATACCTCTATACATGTTATAAATGTATAGCAAAACTGAGAATGGTGAGGTGAACAGAATTTGAATGCACATTTGTTTGTATTCTCTCAGGATTGCCTGGGGCTCTGCTGGGATGTAGACACATTGTGTTTTATGCCTAAGTGGTGATGACTTTGCGTGTGGAGTGACTTCTTCACATGACCGTTGAGGTTCTTATTCCCAGTTGCCACAAGGTGAAGAAGTCTTCTTCAGAATAGTCAGAGCTGACATTACTGAGCCAGCACTGGTACCAGGCAACATGCTAGGAACTTTGCATGGGTTTTCTCATTTCATCCACACAACAGATCTAACAGTTAGATATTCTCATGCTCATTTTTCACATGAAGACCCTTGGACTGAAAGAACTTAAGTACGTGGTTTAAATTCAGTAGCTAGTTCCTGGAAAAGGTTGGATTTGGATTCAAGTAACCTGATGGTCCCATGAGGAATGCTTATGAAAATCCCCCCCGTTTTTTTTTTTTTTTTTTGAAATTTAGTAAAGTAAATTCACTTCCTTTGCTTTGTAAAGCCTGAGGCTAATCGGACAGCACGTCTGCAGAGAGCTGACAGAGAACCCGTGTTGTCTTTGGAGCCTGGGGGAGAATAATGTAAACTGACATGGCTGCCTCAGATGGCTCTGACTTGGAATTCCATCAAGGGAGATTCTGAAGCCAATTTACTCAGGAACTGCACGAATGAGACGCTATCCTGTCAAAATGCTGTCAAATCATGCCAGGCCTCTCGACTCTTCATTCCAAGAGACACCTGCCACAATAATGGACCAGCAATCTGGCATTCTCACCACATGACGAAGAAAAGTGTTTATCTCGCATACACAGCTACTGTAGTTTTATTTTTAACCTTTTGTGTGATGACTAATTTTACCCTCTAAGTCAGAGGGGCTAGGGATGTGAGTTTCAATCCTGTATACATTTCTTATAAATAGGTGCTTGTTTGGGGAAAACATTATCTTCCTTGAGTATAAATGTTATAGTTTCTCCACTCAAGTGTATATTAACATCTTTGTTTCTCCTTTCTGACTGTTTGGGTTAGACAATTAGCAGCTGTTCACTTACTAGTAGCTCCAATAGTACTACGGTATTGAGGGCATCTGAGTTTACAACCTTGAAGCTATCTAATTGTTTTCCTTTTTTTTGAAATTAATACGCTCAAGTCTATTAAAATCTCTGAAAACTTCAAAAGAAAAGGGAAAAGAAAAAATGACATAATAGCTAAAAACAAACAGACAAAAGCAGCCATTTATTTCCTCCTGAATTCATTTAACAAGCATTTAGTGAAAATTGACTGTGTTCGGTGCTGGGGATACAAAGATAAACAATCCAGAGACCTGGCCAGGCAGGACCTTAGAGTCCAGATAAAGACGCCAAAATGCAAATTAATAATTAAACACACCATATGGCCTCAAACCTTGCTCAGAATGAGGGAGATTAGAAACACGAGGAGAAAAAAAAGTTATGATGCAGAAGAGCAGAAGCAGGGTCACCTAGCCATTTTGGGAATATAACGAAGGCTTTTAAGAGGAAGCAAGGCTGGAGCTGTGTGGCTTCCACTTTTCTTAGATGAAAAGCGGAAGAGGAAGGAAAGGAAGGAGGAAGAGGAAGAAAAGCAGGAGGAGAGCAATAGAATAGGACATGGCTTTTCTGTAGGACACTTAGGCCTGAAGCAGTCAAAGCCTTTGTAAGGACATGCACATCCTTCGACCCAGGAACTCTGCCTTCAGGAGTTTACACTGGGTATTCACAAAGATTTAGCTACATAGCACTGCTTATTTATAGTAGCATAGAATTATAAACAACTAATATGACCCAAGTAATGTTTTTAAATAATTTTAATTGATAATGTTTTTAATAGCCATAAAATGAATAATATTATTCTCTTATTAAAAATGAAAAAAAACCAGATAATAGTATGGAAAAACACTCCCAATAAATAGCCTTAAAATGTAAAAGCACATCCTATTATATCACTTTTGTAAAAAAAAAATATGAAGTGCACATACATGCTATTTCTGAACGTTCTCCATTCAAAGATGAATGTTTTATCCAATTTTCTGAAATCATGCTGTGTCTTAAAATTAATATCAAAAGATTTTTGGCAGCCACCAAGCAAGGGAGTGAGTTGAAATGTGGTTATTATCTGCCCGTGTGGTAACTTCATGGGTTCCAAGGGGAAATTATTGATTGATTATCACTTCAGTTATGCTCATTGGTAGCATCTCAAGTATTTAAAAGTTAAAAATAGATTCTTAATTGTTGCTAAAAATATCTTCCAAAATAGTGGATGCAACATTGAAATTAAAAGTTATTGCTCATGCAGCAGACATCATGTCACACAGGCGGTAATATAATTAAAGACCATAGAAACCATCACCTCAAAAACATCCTTGAAATTTGCTGAGAGTAGATCCTGTATTCTCGCCACAAGTGCCAAGTGCGCATGACACACCCTCCCCCTAAAGGGCACTATGTGAAGTGATGGATGTGCTAATTAACCTGACTGAGGTAACCATTTCACAAAGTATGTGTATATCCAGTTGTCACTTTGGAGACTTTAAATATATACAATTTTATTTGTCAGTTACACCTCAACAAAGCTAGGGGGAAAGAAGGGATCCTGGAATTTTCAAAGATGTCACTCAGGTGCCAAACATATTCTGTCAAAATTTTCCATGAGACTTGCAAGGAAAGCTTTTTAATATTCTACACTGTTAGAATAAAATTAAAAAAAAAAAACAACTAGGCCTTTAATGAATTTGGGAATGGAATTTGAACTCCAGTATTCTTTGATTTTCCTTGAAATAAGTTAGTAATCATAAAGGGCCTCTAATTTCAAGCACCCAATCAGGAACTAGGAAAAACTGTGTGCTTTTGTGATGCTTTTACCACAGTCTGTGGCCAAAGTGAATTATGGGATTTTTAGTCTCTGAGTGTGAAGGAGGTTTCAATTCAGACTTGGTGACACAAAAGAAGAAAAATATCACAGATGTGTATTAATGTATTCAATATTTTCTCGGCAAAATTTTTTTGTACATTAAATATTTCTTTTTTCCCCAAAAGCTGTTATTGAATCATTAAGTGGTTTTATATAAAATGGAATATTAGAATATATATGTGAGAATCAAGAAAATATATTTTTATATTAATTATACATACAGTCCTACCTTCTTTAGTCCTACATAGCAAAAATATTGTAATATCATATATAAGAAATGTGTTTACATCTCATAAATGAAATTTGAATTATTCTTCATTTTCTCCTTTTTCTTCAGTGTTCTAAATTATTTTTACAACTTAAAGTTTTTATTTACATTAATAGTTAACTAATCTAATCTTTTAAAAAATTTATATTCTCCTGTAAGCCAGTCTTTATTTTTACCCCACACTTTACCTTATAGCATCACTTTTGATCCTTTATTTCCTAGAGTTCATATTTTTTGATATTATAAAATTATGATTTTCTTCTCTCACTTGATTGCTTCATTTGTCTCTTCTGTCTCGCAGAGGATGGTGCTTTGCATTTTCTGTTTACTCATTCTTAAATGAAGAGATAAGTTAGATGTGGTATTTACCTTAAACTATTCTCCTTGGGTTCCCTCTGTGTTCTGTGTTATAAATGTCAGTCTTATCAGTTCTGGAGTCCAACACTTGTGGAGGAAGCGGAGAGGAGACCCGGCCAAGGGCAACCCAGCATGGAATTTGGTCTTGGTGAGCTCCTGGCTGTTTCTTGATGCCTCTAGGAGGGCTGGCTTTCTGTTCATCATTCTCCAGCCCCGGGGTAGACTCCGAGCTTGGCAGATCTGGTCTCCCTTCTCAATCTCCTTATTTACCCATTTGACTTGGTGGTGTTGCAAAATATATTTAGAAATGTCATAATTGTAAGCCATCCTCATATCTCTGAGGTTGACTCTCCTTGAGCATGGTAGATTGGCCTTCCAAGATGCCGTTTATTTATTTATTTATTTTTAAATAGTTTATTTATTTGAGAGAGAGAGTGCGTGCATGCATGCGCACAAGTGGAGTTGGGGGCAGAAGCAGAAAGAGAAGCAGACTCCCCGCTGAGCAGTGTGTGTGTGTGTGTGTGTGTGTGTGTGTGTGTGTGTGTGTGTGGAGGGGGCGGGGGCATTGATCCCAGGACCCTGAGATCTTTACCTGAGCCAAAGGTGGACACTTAACTGACTGAGCCACCGAGGTACCCCCCCAATATGTCATTTAAATCTGTTTTCTGGTATTTCATTTACAGATTTTCCTTCTGAATTCCTAAATGAGTTTTGCCTCTGTTTACTTTTGCTGATTGTCATATCATAGTTAGGCATCTAGGTTTTTCAAGTTTCAGAAAATGAGTTGAAGAGTCTTTCGTCTTTTCCTGTGTTCCAAAGAAGATTATACAGAATTGAAACTGCCTGTTCTTTGAGAATATGAAACTGTCCTTGAAACTATCAAAAGATCTCTGGTGCCAGTTATTGGAGTAATTATTTTTATATGGTTTTGAAATATATAGACATATCGGTATGTGGCTGAAGATAAAACCAAGAAAGAAATTTAGTTCACAGTAACATTGATAGTTGTTAATTTTGTTAAAGTCATTTTTGGTGAGTTTTGATTTGTTATTTTTCTATGCTTTCCAAATTAAATGTTATGAGCATGTTATAGTTATAACAAAAGTTAAATTATATTGATGAAGGTTATAGATTCCTACATTACTTAACATTGAACTCCAATGTGCTTTCTAAGCCTTCAACCCATCAATTCTCAATTTCATGTAATATTGTGATATACATACGTACATCAGGGGACTTTATTTATTCTGCAGAGCTTGGCTCATGAACAGTTTTTTTTCACAGAATCAGCAATCAAGAAAACTTCACTAAAAGCCTTATTACATAAAAATAATTAATTATAAACATGGTAAATTGCCAACATTAGAAATGCTGTATAAAATCCCACCTGTTTGTTTTATGGATCATAAGTCTAAGAAACACAGACTTGCAATATATCAAGAAGAAAATTGGCATACCTTTTTGATGGCGAGTCTTTAAAGTATGAGATGAAATAGCAATTTTTTTCCTTGAAATAATTTCTCAGAGAAGAGGTACACTTTAGATGCAAGTTAATTAAGTGTCTCATTTTACAAATTGACTTATAAATTTATTGCCATCCTTATCAAAATCTCAATTTATATGGAAGTGTAAAGCTTCAAAAAAGCCCAGACAGGGTAGGAGGACTCTCCCTAACAATTTTCAGTATTTATTATAATGTTACACTAATTAAGACAGTGTGGTATTACTGCAGAGCTAGACACATCAAAATAAAGGAACAAGAAATAGATTGATGCAAAATATGCATATATGGATCCATGCATACTTAGCAAATACAGGAGTCTTTCAATAAATGATGCTGGAGCAATGAGATATCTATATGGAAAAAATGGTATTGGACATCATGCCAGACACAGAATCAATGGGTGCATGCAGACCTAAAAGAACAATACAAACTATAGGTTTTGGAAGAATATACAAGAAGATAATTTGGCAGAGAATATCTTTATTAACTTGGAGATATAGAAAGATATCTTAGACAAGACAAAAATGTCTATATATTAAGGAAAATGATAAATCTAACTACAGTAGAATTCATTGTTTTTGGTCATCAGAAGATACCATAAAGAGGTACGAGCCAACGAGTGGAAGAGAATATTTACAATACATATGACCAATAAAAGGCTTGTATACAGAACATTTACGAATCAATATTCTTTTTTTAAAATTAAAAAAAAATTTTTACGAATCAGTATTCTTTAAAAAGAAATACCAATAGAAATATGGACCAAATATTTGAATGGGTACTTCATAAAAGAGTAAATCTAAATGATCAATAAACATAGGTGAAAGTATTCAACTTCAACAGTAAATCAAATTTAAAACCATGGCCACCAGACTGTCAAATTAAAAAATTTAAAACGAGTATGCACAGCGATAGGAATTTTCATGCACTGCTAGGTAAAAGGCAAATTGGTGTAACAACTTTGGGAAACAGTTTAGCATTTTCTAGTATTTAATGACATATATGCTTCATAACTTAGCAGTTTTATTCCTGGGAGTGCATGCTAGAGAAATCGATGTCTATATGTCAGGAAACATGCAAAAATGTTCCTAGTAGCATTGTTTGCAATATATTAAAAGCTCCAAACAACTCAAATCCATCAATAGCAAACTGGATGACTGACTTGCAGACTTTTCATGCAATGACATTTATGCAATGGAGTAATCAATAAAAGTTAACGCACTAGAGCTTCGTGCAACAACAGAAATGAATTTTACAAACAAGTATGGAATAAAAGAATGTAGACACTAAAGAATACATACATTCACATAAAGTTTAGAAACACGAAAAATTCAACCATATCATTGGGGATGCTTCTATAGGCTAAACCCAAAAAGAAAAGCAAGGAAATTAAGTAGAGTTGTGATACCGGTTACCTGGCTGGGAGAGCGAAGGGACCACGATGGAAAGATAAATGCGGAGGGCATCAGGTGTGCGGGAAATATTCCTTCTGTGACTGCATGGTGGTTACACAGGTGCTCACTTAATAAATAATCACCATTTAGGCTTCATGTACTATTCTGAGTGTGTGTATTTTTCACAAAAAACAAGTCAAAGAAAAAAATGGGAAAAATCTCATTGTATCTATTCCCTGAAGATTTGATAAATTCATCCTGCAGATCTCTGGATGTGGTATTTTTTTTGAAAGTGATTATTTGATAATGGCATTTTTTCTTTTTTCTCCTTATTTATTGATCTGCTCCGGTATCTACTTCCTGAGATAATTATTTTCATTTTCCAGGAAAGTTATCTTTTGGGGCAAATTTTGAATTGTATTACCATAAAGTTGTTCAGCAGCAATCATATAGTTTAGATTTTGTAAATGTGTGTAATTGCTGTCTTTTGGCCCCTCCTCAGAGTTATTATTTATATGTCTGATATTCCCTCTATTGATAGGAATTGCCAGTTTTTGTTACTAAAAGCATTGCTGTGAAAAACTTCCCTGCACAACAATGAATCACGGAACACTACATCAAAAACTAATGATGTAATGTATGGTGATTAACATAACAATAAAAAATTTAAAAAAATACACCAATAAAAGAAAAAACTTCCTTGCACATACATCTTCACTTACTTGTGTCTTAATCTAAGTTTTGGTAGATATTCCAATTCACACTGACTGGAAATGTATACGTATCCATTTCCCTCCATCCACACTAAATCTTAGGATCACCACACATTTTATTTATTTATTTATTTGAAAGAGAGAGAATGAGAGAGAGAGAGAGAGAGAGAGCACATGAGAGGGGGGAGGGTCAGAGGGAGAAGCAGACTCCCTGCTGAGCAGGGAGCCCGATGCGGGACTCGATCCTGGGACTCCAGGATCATGACCTGAGCCGAAGGCAGTCGCTTAACCAACTGAGCCACCCAGGCGCCCTCACCACATATTTTAATTTTGCCAATTTGATGGGTCAGAATTGAATTCTATTTTATAATTTACATTTTCCTAAATATCAGCAAACCTAAAAATACTTTTCACATGCTTGTTGTCCAGTTTCAACATGAAAACATCATCATGTTTTCCCTCACATGAATTTGCTTTCTGTATTGTTTGTCCATTTTTCTCTTGATGTTTATCCTTTTACTATGAATTTGCAGTATGGTGAACAGGAATATTAAGTTTTTTTATTTTTACATGTTACAAAACTTTGCCCCCCCACCAGCTTTTTTTTTTTTAACTGTCATATTCAATATCTTTTGCCACGGAAGACTTTTCATTTTTACATAATAACATATTTCTATTTTTTCATTTAAGACTTTCGAATTTTTTTCCTTTCCTAAGAAAGTTTCCCTCATTCAGAGCATGCAAAGTTTATTTTCTACAATATCTATGAAATTTATGTCTGTTTAGGGTGATGGAAGGTATCTTCTTTTAATCACTAAATATTTTTCTTTATTCAGCTTTTTCAAGAGTGTTTTTGTATACATGCTGCCTTTCTTATGTTGATGGTGCTGAAGTGTAATAAAACATTTGAAAGGGATGATCTTTGAAGTCATTTTGGCCCTGCTACTTGTTAGGAATGGGAATGGGAGAAAATCAACTATATTAATTTTCTGGTTTCTAATTCATCAGCCTTATGTTATCTTTAACAACGCTTTATTTCTACTCAAATTTTTTTAATTGAACACCTATATGATTTTTCTTGTCGATAATTAATGCATTTAAGGATCTGTTTTTTCCACTAAATTTGCCTTTATTGGAATCATGGTGCTTGATAGGTAGTATTATCCTTATCTTATTTCTAAGAATTTTATGATTGCCCTTTTGATTTCTTTTAACAAAGAGTTATATAGGAGAGTATTTTTATACAAATGGTTGAGTATTTTTAATTATAAATAAATGTTTACTCATTACACTGACCTCAGTGTTTCGTACCTGCTTTGGGGCAATCAGTGAGGGGGATTGTCTCTTGCCTAATATGTGGGATTGATTTTTATAAATGTTCTATAGGCATTAGAAAAAAAGTTACTTTCCAAATCTTATGATTTATATTGTTTAATAGAGTTTATCAGCTAGATTGTATTTTTGTCTTTGTCATATGCATCCCCCATCCTCCATGGCCTTTTTATTTATTATGTTTTATCCCTCAGAGTGTTAGAAAAGTATTTTAAATGATCTGACTACTATTGTTGGGAAGTAAACATATATATAATATATATATTATATATACATAACATTTATACTGTCTTTGTCACTATAGCATATAGATATGTTATAGCCAAAAGAACATTTCTTTCTGGTTATAAGAATTCTAAACCCTGGGCTACCAAATGCTGTTTCACTCCATGGTAGGGCAACAATGAAATGGTTAAATTTTAATCTTTGGCCCTATAAAGAAGTCGACTATTACAAATTACAAACTACACAAGGCTGCACTTCCAAGAAAGGCATCAGTCCGTGAAATTAAATTATGCATTTAGAAGGTGGTCTGTCTAATACTGACAGATATTAATTAAAGAAATAATTGTCTGGATTTTAAAAAAGACTCTATCTCTTTTGTTCAACAGGCTGGTTCAAATTTCCTAAACTGGCTTCTACAATGACCAAAAATACCTTTATTTTCTCTCTCAAATAGAGACTAGCATGCAAACAACTAGAACCATATCCATTTCAATTAAACTTGGAATTCCATAAAGATTCAATTATATATTTCAATAAGATGTGCTTGAATTAGGGAACTGTCATATTAAAATTAAATTAGAGCTGTGTTTCTCAAATCATGATTTTCATTCCCTAGGGAATCATGATACTATACTATGGGGTAGCTTAAGCCACAGTATAATTGTAGAATATCTTCCTGAAGCATCATCTATTCAGAAATATAGTGGAAATGAGTAGAGAGTGGTAGGCAATGGTAGGAATTAAGTAATTCATCTAGCTAATGATATAAAATATTTTTATGTTAAATATGTTTGTGTGAATAGAAAACAAAAGTTGAATGAAAGTATTCTCAGTCTTTATACATAGTAAACATTCAAATAAATAGAAAGATGTATGTGAAATATAAATATCCTTCCTGCCCCTAAGTACTTGTTATCAAGCTCTTTTCCCCAGTGCAATGGGTTTTTAATTCTACTGCTCACTCCTACCTAAGGGTTTGCTATAATTCCCAGTGCAGGACCTCCTGGCAAAGCTGGTATGGAAAAAGTAGGTATCACCGTATGTAACAGAGCTATTTGTATATTTGTTTTGGACCAGGTATGTATGAAAGATTCTCTCTAGTTCTAATAGTTTTCTTTGTTTTTAGAGATTTCTTTTGGGCTTTCCAGGAAATCATATCTGCAAATAAATATAATATCTCATTTTCTTTCCAAATTTATATCCTTCTTTTTTTTTGTTAGTTGAGGCTAATATTATCAGATCTATATTTACTAATAATTTTGGTTATATTTTTTGTTTTGTTTTCCTAAATTTAGTTACAATGCTTTAAGAATTTCTTCATTACATATAATGATAGATAACATATATGGTGTTAAGGAAATATTCTTTTATTTCCATTCCAGAATGGGAATTACATTTTACAGAATGATCTTGGCATTGCCTTAGATAAAATAATTTCTTTTTTGACCTATTTAAACTGATTAGTTCTGTTTTGTGTGGCAGCATTTACCCCTCAACTTTTTTTTTAAAGGTTTATTTATTTATTTTTAGAGAGAGACATAGAGAGAGCACAAGTGGGGAGGAGGGGTAGAGAGAGAGGGAGAGAATCCTCAAGCAGACTCCCCACTGAGCGTGGAGCCCAATGCCGGGCTAAATGCCAGGACACAGAGATCATGACCTGAGCCGAAATCAAGAGTCAGATGCTCAGACTGAGTCACCCAGGCGCCCCACCCCTCAACCTTTTGACATAACCATCACAAAATGTGACCATTCTGAACACGTAGATACTTTCCCTCATTTTAATACTCCTTTGTTCATTTCTGTCATTTGTAGGGGTTACAGTCTTGTTCTCCTAATGCCATTTCCCCACAAATTAACATATATGTGTTTTAATAATATAAGGAAAGCTCAGTGAACGATATATATTTCAATGGTTTTTATAATTAGGATATAGATGCAGAAGGATTTTTTTTTCTGATACAGTCTTCCAGGATCTCACAAAGCTCACTAAAATGCAGGACTTTTTGGTGAAACATTCAAGTATCAATGTTAAATACTTGTTTATGCAAATGGAATTCATAGGACAAACAGCTCTTTCCATCCCTAGAGACAAGGGCTGTGTCTTCTAAGGCTGTGACAAAACTTTTTTCCCAGTTTTAAACATTTTATTGCTGTTGGCTACCTTGACTTCTTATGCATTTTTAAAGGAAAAAATAGCAATCTTTAAGTTTAGGTTATAATTCCTTCTTTGAGGTTCCCTTCAACATCAACAATGCTATAATCTGTCAGTGGACTTTAAGTAGCTGTCTGTAAAGAAACAGAACTCCACCGAGTTCCATTCTCTTGCAGAATCAATAGCTTTCAAGCTATTTTTTTCCTGCTACTCCTACTCAGTTTTTACATAGTATCCTTCCGAAGAGATTCTTAGCCCTTTTCAACACCAGGTGTTTCTTTTCTTAAGAGTGGCTTTTTGGGGGATCTAATTATTAATAAATTAATTAATATTAATTATTAATTGTATGTTTAAATACTAATGTGCAAGAAGGATTAGGCTTTACTGCCCTTGAATTTCCTAGTAATATTTTAGAATGAAATTACCTCATGCAGAGGATATTTAGGACCCACAGTGATTTCGAGTCCGCTACAATAAACTGGTCTTAAAAGCCCTCCTTGCTGTAGGACGAGCCATCTGTTGTTAGACCTCTAAAGGAAGTGAATGACACCAGCAGTCTATTTGGCAAGAATTCCTAAATTATCTACTTACTCCTAGTGAGGGGACTGTAGCTGAAGAAGAAACCCTCGGTTTGCCACACTCAACCTGAAAAAGGCAACTCATCCCTGAGGAAAAGAGACAAGGATTATTTGAGTGAATTTTTATGGAAACCATGCACTTTAAAGCAAAACTAGGAAACATTCTTGGCTAAGCTAAGCATTATGTGGAAGAGAACTATCAATGAACCCAGTAAAGACTAAAAAATCAAATTTTAGAGGTAAAGAATTGACCCTTTACAAAAGAAGTTGGGCAGAAACAGCACTCTTCCTTCTGTGGCGCCACGTAATTAACATACAACATTCACCTCACAAAATTAACGCATTGTACTCCTTACCACTTAGCCAGGGGGTCACCCTGAGATTTCTGGCAAGCCAACTGAACTCTTCCATACAGTGAACAGTCAGTGATTATATTGCATACTGGGATTAGTCACCTTAATATTTTAAAAACGCATTCTCTCCACGTTGAAAAAGAAACCATTACTGTGAAGAAACTATAATTACTTGGAATGGATAAGCTCCAGAGCATGATGTGGTGACTTTAATTCTTGGAATGTGAATAGCTTGGTGAAATCGAAAGAAATAGTTCATCACAAATATTTATGAGTGCCACTCAGCTCTTCACCTCCTACAAATTTTCTGCACTACTCATTACAACATCTGGTTTCAAGTCAGAGTTATGCTATGTGTTGTTTGTGTGATTTTACCTGGTCACTTTTCTCCCGTCCCATCCATTTTCTTTATAACTAAAAGAAGGGCATTCAAATTGCACAGAGGTTAAGAAATAAAAAGTGTCTGGCAGAAATTATTTCACTCACTGAAAAAAAGAAAAAAAGAAATGGTTTCACTCACTCTTGCCATGCTCATGGCAGAAAATAATGTTCAAATATGACATTTTGTACTGAGTCCAGATGAGGCTTCCAGAATCCTTCATGCTTCCATAATCTCTGTCAGCTGGTTGAAGTTTGAAAGTGAAATTGACCCCTTGGCAGATCTCCATTATAGGTCAAATTTACATCACATCCCACAATTAGGAAAACAAACAAAAGCAAAGCAACAAAACATTGCACCCTGACAGAAACCAGTCACTATATTTAGTTTTAGTCTCAAAATAAATGAAATCCTGAGTGTTCTCATAAGGTACTCACTTTCTAACAAAAGCATCTTTTTAAAAAAAGAATTTTATTTATTTATTTTAGAGAGAGACAGCATGAGCTGAAGGACAGGGAGAGAGAATCTCAAACAGACTCCACACTGAGGGCAGAGCTTGATGTGGGGCTCGATCCCGGGACCCGGAGATCATGACCTGAGCCGAAACCAAGAGTCAGATGCTCAACCGACTGCACCACCAAGGTGCCCCTCTAACAAAAGCATCTTTATCCCTGATTTTTATAACGCTGATACCTGAGATTATGTCAGAATTTTCTTGGATACGATAACTGTGAGAACATTGCTCTTTTTTTCTACCATGAACAGATAACTGTAAATTTGATAAACTGGTAATTTTGCAGATTTTTTTCCTTTAAATATTTGTTGTTTTTATTTGATGAGACAGTTTTTCTGAAATCTGGCTCTCTTGAAAACCAAATTTGTGAGCAAAGGACTTCTCTTCCCTAAATGTTTTTGCCTCTGCATCCTCCTTCCATAGGAGTTAAAACATAAAATGATATCTAGCTGTTCTGTTTTGACTAGATGGCTCTGGAAGATCCTTTTCTGTTCAGAAAGCCTAGGGTCAATGCTCTTATCTAGTAGGAAAATAAGATGATCCAGATTTCCCTCCCTTGGTTTCATCCATCTCATTACTAATAGGCACAGGGCCAAGGATAGACAAAGTTTTATTGATAGAATCTTGAATATTTGGGTTTCTTAAATTATATAGTTTTATAGGATCAATACTTATAATAGAAACCTGTTCTTCAAAGTCTGAATACAAGCAAGTCAGTCACAGCTCTAGCTAATAGCTAAAATACTTTAAAACAATATACCTGTATCTGAACCAGTATATCCTCCTATATTCGGAAGGGATATCCTCTGATATATTCATAAAAACTAAAGCAAATTGTATGATATTTTTCCCCCTCTTTTTTCTTATTAGAAACAAATAATAGGCAAAACTATTTCTTGAAACATAATGGAACACTGCCTATTCCTCAAAACTCTAACTCAAATTAAATATTATGTTCATGAAAGCTTACTTGAATCAATTGCATGCTCATATGAGAAATCCCTTATGATACATAAATATTTCCTTGTTGAATATGGGGATAAAATATTTGTACTTTTGTTTGTTTTAGCTACTTAAAAGGCATAGCAGAGGAACAGATAAGGAATCCCAGGGCGTGGGTTCTATTAGGAGTTAAGATTTAGAATCGTTTTAAGGTTTTTGGTCTGGCAGAGCCAATCTGAAGAGGAAGAGCTAGAGGAACCTATTTCAAATTGGAAAAGAAAAACTCAGTGTATCATGGTATGGATGTATTTAATTCACAAATCCTGAGAAGTCAGAGTAAGTGAGGATGCCAAGCAAAGAATGGTGGAAGTTTAATGGAGTTTCTCACATGAAAGCTAGTGGAATGAAGGAGTTCTGGAAGAGAGAAACCAACAGTAATGTGTTGCCTGTGCTTGTTGTTCTTAATATTTAAATTGAGAATGGGAGTTTGTTCCCAGTTGCTATAGACACAAAATAGTTTGAACAACAAGGTTTGGGGTAAGTATGGTTCTCAATTATCACTCAGTGTTGAACCTCAGGAAAGAAGGCCCATGAACCCCTCCAAGGAGGATATGGAGAAAGACTTCTGGTGTGGGTCAAAAAGAGAGAGAGAATATCTGATGAAAATGGGAATCATTATAGTAGGCCAGATTTGGAATTCAGACTCAGGATGGAAGAAAAGACAATCCCCTATGGAATCTGGCTGAGATAATGGAAGTACTGAGTGCCAACTCTGGTGTATCAAAGGTTTTTCCCAAATCAAGTTTTTGGTTTCCTCCACACAGAGCCTCCCATACCATGATGTTCCAGGATTCCATCTTCTTTGGAGAAGCTTCACAGGGAGTTTAACAGAATGTAGGGTGGAGGTGAGGTGAGTAAAGCAGAGGTGAGTGAAGCCAGAATGTTGCTGGGCTCAGCACTGGGGGTCTATACAGGGTGAGTTCATTTCAAGGCCTCAGATACCTTACTCATGTAATACATATGGGTGGGATTCAGGGTTGCCTCTTGCTCTTGGCCATATTAGCCTCAGAAAGGAGAGTTCTAAAAATTGAAGCAAATGCTATTTTCATGTATTCTTCAGAGTTTGATACCTCCACTCACTCACTCAAATCTTTTTGGTGTAAGCTTGTCAGTGACCCTTCGTGCTCTTTGAATGTCTGGGAGAGCAGGTCAGTTTTCTAAGTTGGACATCTACACAGAAGGCTGCTCCTCCAAGTTGTCACCAGATTCTGTGGGTATGGAGGCACTTCAAGATTCAGTTTGCTTGTGGTTTGGGCAGGGAGGTGAGGAGGGTGATGGTTGGGGCATTAAGTCGTGTTTCTAGTGTGCAGGATGAGTGAGAGAAGTTGTGGGCTGACTGGGGCCCTGTGCACAATTGGCTTAACCAAATTTTGGAAGCAGGCAATGCTTAGATTTAGCCTCTTCAACCTCTCCCTAACAATCGGGTCCTGGCTCTTCTGCTCCAATCCGGTCTATCATCTTGCTACCACTACCAAACTGAAAACAAATTAGATACGTATTGAAAGTGAACGATCCAACCACAATGGATGCTCTGGAGAATCGTGTGTACCCAGTTCTCCTGGCTCATCTACTCACTCCCGATGGCTTCTCGAACTTGTGACGGATGGGGAGAGCGGGAGTCATGGCTCAGTTGTTATTACCTATCTGTCAATCAGTCTTTCCCTAATTCCCTCAGGTGACCCCCTTTCATGGGAATATGTAGTCTGGCTGTGTGGTTTTCCTCTTATGCTAATGGAGGATTCTCGGAGAACAGAGAAACCAACAGTGATGTGTTCCTTTTGAAAATAATAGCTTTGGGAGCAAGTTTTTAAAATAGTTGCTTTGCATATGTGATGAGAGAAAATCCATAAACGGAAAAAGTTTTCTGAAAGGTTTATACTTAGCTTAAAACTCTCAGAAAGAAATTTAGAAATGGTCACATAATCCCAGATCTCCTTGAAGTCATCAGGCTTTCTGCTCAGATCTAGGTATCCACAGAGCTGCTGAGTCCCTGATTTCTAGAAGACGCATCTAGCATCTCATCCCCGCCAAAGGAGCCAGGACCATGGGGCTCCTTCCTGGCTATGCACAGGAAGAGGTGGATGATGTCCACGGTGACCGTGTCATTACTCATAGTCCACACCGAGAGACTCTTGAAAGCGAAAGTGAGTGCTATTCATCATTGCACTTCAACAGCAGGAGTAAACCAAAACTGTTGCCCAGACAAATTCAGATGTGTGCTCTCCCTAGCACTGCACCTCGCCCAGGTGGGCAGCCTGATTTTTAGTGCTTCCTGGGTCTGCTGGCTTCAGCAGGGGACAAGGTTAAATGGCCCCAAAGAGCAGTGCTTAGGAAATGGCCTATCCCACTGCATAGAGGGCCTGGCAGAATCACTGACTCGTCTGCTATCATATGTTCTGATCCTACTTGGCGATGAAATAGGCTGGAATGATTTGTGAGTGCATCCAAAGGGAGGAGTGCTCTGAGTAATGAGTAGATGTGGAGCCCGGCCTTGGGTCTTTCTGAATTCATGGATTTTCTCAGAGGTCTTCTAAAATTCATCTGGGGAAGCAACTCATCTTTTTGTAGCCTCCCACCAGCTCCTACCAAGTACCTAGGATAGCAGTTGGGTAATTTGATATTGGCAAGCAATTTATACAGCATGTAGGTGGGGACATCCTGCCTTAATGATTTGGGACAAGTGTCCCAAGAGTTCCAAGCATGGCCTTTGGAGTCAGACCACCCGGCTCTTAATCCCAGCTCGATCCCTTGTTGTCTGTGAGGGCAAGGCACTAAATTGCCCAATGCCTCAGTTTTCTCAACTGTGAGATGACTATAATAATAGCATAGCCTTGTTTAAAAGATTTAAACAAGTTAGAGGGCGCCTGGGTGGCTCAGTCGTTAAGCGTCTGCCTTCCGCTCAGGTCATGATCTCAGGGTCCTGGGATTGAGCCCCACATTGGGCTCCTGGCTCAGTGGGGAGCCTGCTTCTCCCTCTCCCACTCCCTCTGCTTGTGTTCCCTCTCTCACTGTGTCTCTGTGTCAAATAAACAAAATCTTAAAAAAAAAAAGATTTAAAAAAGTTAAAAGATTGGTTAAAAGATTTTAGATTTAGGGGCACCTGGGTGGCCCAGTTGGTTAAGTGACTGCCTTCGGCTCAGGTCATGATCCTGGAGTCCTGGGATCGAGTCCCACATCGGGCTTCCTGCTCGGCGGGGAGTCTTCTTCTTCCTCTGACCTTCCCCGCTCTCATGCTCTCTCTCTCTCTCATTCTCTCTCTCTAATAAAATCTTTAAAAAAAAAGATTTTAGATTTATAACAGTGCCTGGCAGTGGGTGTTAGCGGTCACTGATAAATGATCCCCATGGTACTGAAACCCTCGGATCATTACAAGGAGAAGAGCTGGAACAGACAACTGTCATCTTTGAATATTTGTGTTTTTACCATCTCCTGGTACAACTTATCTTAACCTCTTTTCTGCCCTATTACCGGAGGTTTTGTAAGGCACCTGTTCCCGGCTGGGAACTGGGGAGAGGGGCCACATACCCCTAGTAGACTCATTAGGAGTCTGCTGAAGTCATGGGTAAATTCCTTGTCTTGACTAGGCTTAATGTTTGTTCTTTTGAGATCCAAATGGGACAGAAATTTTAAGACACCAAGAGGTCTAGGAGCCATTCAAAGAATTATTCTGCTGCCTTTTCATTCTCTATTCAAAACAGAATTACCCGATGCTCAGATATCATCACATGGGTTTTAACCTACTGCATGTGAAGCGAATTCTTCCAAAAGTGCTAGCAGGTTTTTCTCTGCATATTTGCGGGGGTATACCCACAGACGAACTTGTCTATTTTAAGGATAATTCTAAGTACACTGCTCTCTGGCTCCTTTTATTATCCCCGAGGATGGAAATAAGTTGAGTTCAATAAGCAGCTCCAGTTTTCGAGACTGACATTAAGAAATAAGCTGGCAGGATTTTTGAGCTAAGATTCTCAGAGGAACTTAGCAAACATATATTCCATATGCTACAACAATGGCAAATTTATCTTTCTGAGAACAGGTATCTACAAATGTTGGTGTGATTTTCTTGAGAAAAAGAACTGTCACAATTGGTTGTTTCCTTAAAAAGGGAAAAATAACTTTAAGTTTATGGTGAGAGTTAAGAGGATGTTGAAGCCTATAAAATGGAATTTATCTACGATTTTAGTGAAGCTTTGCCATCCAGAATGTCTGTGGATATCCATGAGATGGAAACAATTTCAAGTTGTTTTTTTTCCTTCTCCTTTCTGATAATATTGATACACCAGGGATCAGCGAAAGGGACCCCATTTGATAAATGGCCAAAGAGGAATACATTTTAGCATCAGCCCCAGGTACCCTCCACCAGCATGTTCTGACCTCAGAATGAGGGTCTCAGTGAGAGCCAGGTTAACCTAGGGGCTGCCTCGGAGGTGTGGGATCCTGGAAAGGCTGACCAAGGAAGATGACACGATGGTACCTATCACCTGGGAAGTCCGTCACCTAACTGCACTGTGTACCCATGATACCACTCTGGCTATTCCCTGATTTCGTCCTAAAGAAAAGGTGGAGCTGCTGATCAGCCCCTATATTCCTGGAGGCTTAGTCTTAGCCCTGTCCTTCACCACTGCTCTGCCTTCAAGTCCCTGTATTGGACACTCGGGTCTTCATACCTAAGTATATCCTTCCTTCCTTCCTCGCCTTAGTCTTTGATACTGGCTTCTTGTTAGCATTCCTGCTTTCTTCTACGGTCTCTCTAGTATTGCAAAGCCTAGAAGCCTGGAAACTACTTTTCTTATACTTCCTTGCCAGGAGGGCTTTGGTTTACGTTCTAATCCATGAGAAGGTCTCACATGGACGATGGAAGAAGAAAAGCCATCACTTCTTCAGCAGTGGTGAGAAGGCACATGGGCTTTAGCAGACAGCAGCTGTGCGGTTTTGACAATAGTTTCGGGGTGTCCACCTGTGATTCAGCAATGGTGGTTTGTTGCAACTCTTATACACTCATCTGGGTGAAAGCTAGCAGAAGCTATCATGACATTTTGTCTCCTGATTCCATCAGCCTCTCCAGTTGTGTAAGTCTCTGATACGTGGCATTACATTATTTTCTGCATAAAAGACTTACAGTGGCTTCTGTTTTCTAAACCAAACTCTGATTGAAAAAGTGGCCAAGTGTTAGAGAGCCTACGTCAAGATTAAATAGGGAATATGCTATCGTGGATGCTGATAAGAGACCTCCTCTCAATCTCGAGCCTTGGGACTCAGAATTCCACCAGGCAAGCATGCTCAGCTTCTTCTCTACATGGAGATGAAGCAAACTATTTTTTCTGCTTTTCCTAAGGGCATCCCTCTGAGAAGTATTATTTCTCTCTCATTCAACAGAAAAGAAAATGAGGGTCAGAGAGTTTCAGTGGCAGAAACGCTGTTGAGAGGCAGAAGTCTGATTTAAACTAGGTTTTTGATGCTATTTCCACTCCACCTCTGAATTTTCATTTAGAATAGACCTTCTAGGAATTCCTTCAATTTCATTCTAATCCTCTGTTTACCTTTGGTATTTTGACTGTAGTTATTTATTGTGGTCAGATTTTAAAATATGCCTTCTAGAAGACTTGCTAATTATGAAAGGAAAAAAAAAACCTGGAATGGTAGTAGTAGTAATATTAAAAAGTATCACTCATTAAGCAGTTACAAATGTCAGACACTGTGCTGAGATTTTTTAATTAGCAAAAATCGCGCCTTGGATAAACCTCATTGGCCACAATACTGTCACTGCGCAAAGCTGTGCTGAGATTTTTAAGTGCTCATTTAATCATTAGAAGAGTCCAGGTAGTCATTCATTTTTATTATCCATGTTTTAGAAGAACAAAAACTGACACAGAGGTTAAGTCCAAGGTCATAGAGTTGGTTTAGAGTAAAGCCAGATGGAAATTCAGGTCTCTCCAAACCCAGTGGTTCTGGATTCATTTAATAAATATTTTTAAAGCACTTGCTTTATGCCAGGAACTCTTTTAGGTGCATGAGAAGAAAAAAAAAAACAGGTAACATCCAAAAATCAATGTGCAACAAGAAATGAGGAGGTGAGTGATGGAGTCTAGTTTGAGGAAAAATTTGTGGTGAATAACAGGTACTCACATCCTATCAATAAGTTGTTATGGTTATTTGAGAATGAAATAAAAATATTTTTCTTTGAATCTACATGTATTAGTTTTTTAAAAAAAGCTATAAATTCGCCACGACATGCAAATCTATTAAGAAGTTTGAAACTATTTAATAAATAGAATTGTTCACCCTAGGGATGCTATGAAAAAAAATGACTTGATACAAAGGATGCCATGAACTGAGAAAGTTTGGGAACCTCTGGGCCAGACAATAGAATTGAGATAAATTTCAACTATAAATTTACTGATGTGGTCTTAAAACTTAATCAGTTGCTCTAAATTTTAGGTTTTTCTCCTTTCCTCAAAGCACATCTCACTTCTCATTATACGTATGTGCCCTGTGTTTTGCTTTAAAATTTTCCTAGAAGCAAAGAGATACAGAGAAACACAGGCAGGGTTTTCTTGTTAATAAAATGATGCATCTTCCAATTGCTATTTCTAGTCTTACAGAGCTTTTAAATTTTTCAAACCTTTATTAAAATGCCACTTTTGTAGGAAAATTAATTATGAAAAAGGGAATTGGGTGTTCAGAGCCATAATTTGGAAACAGACAAGGAATTGCTTCCTTAGAGAATGCTATGAATCTTAATCCATCATTTTGTGCTGATGAGCCCAACCCCCATCACCCTCTGGGGCTTCCCAGTAGAGTACCGTCAGTCTCCTGGAGCTTGTTCTCCACCCTTTTCCCACAGAGATCCTAGTTGAACAAAGGCCTCAAATCCATGTGCCACCAATGATTTTCTGAAATTGGTTCCCTAAAAATTCGGAGTCCATTTATTTCTATAAGGAATTTGTACAGTATAGTATTTGACATTATTATTTTTTTCCCCAAAAGGTAAGTTAACTTATGTTTACCTGAATTTATTCTCTTGCTGGTCAGTTATTTCTGTATTCAGGTCCATTGTGAGTTTTCTGATATTATTCTCACAGGGATTCCTCAGAGTTCATGAACCAATGAAATCTCCTTATCAGCAACTTCTGGATACTCAGTTTAAACTAAATATATACTTGCTTAAGAAAAAAACCAACACAACATTGTTAGTGGCATCCTTCCCAAATCCTCGAATCCCCCCCTCCCCATTAGTCTTTAAGTATTCTAACAAGCACATAAGATGATAAAGTGTATAGGCTTTTTTTTTCCCCTAAAAGGCAGAAATGGAGGTGCCAAGAGACTTAATAAAGTAATATGGTATAAGTGTT
Source organism: Callorhinus ursinus (assembly GCF_003265705.2). Taxonomy (NCBI): domain Eukaryota; kingdom Metazoa; phylum Chordata; class Mammalia; order Carnivora; family Otariidae; genus Callorhinus; species Callorhinus ursinus. The sequence continues at coordinate 4,322,801 of NW_027397104.1, forward strand.
AGCCCTGACTCAAATCACGTATAAATATGACACATTTATCTTTCAGGCCTCAGTGTAAATGTCATTTCTTTAAGAAAGGCTTTCCTTTATCCACAGACCTGATTAGCAACCTCTATTTCACACCCTAATCTACTCATCCTTTTGAGACACTCAACTTTGAACAGGGAATCACAAGTGTAATGGCTTCTTCCCCAGCTGACTTTGACTCCCCTAAGTCTACGTAACAAAGTTTTCTCGATATCCCTGTATCACCAGCATTTAGCACCCTAAACACATAATGCTCGATAAACCTTTATGGAAGAAAGAGAGGAAGGAAAGGGGGAAGGAAAAAAAGAAGGGTGGAATGAACAAAAGGAAGTATGGGGAAAAATGGGTCCAAAAGATATTTCCTGAGACCTGTGAGGACTACAGCAACCAGAAACAACGAGGACCCTGCTTTTATTTTTCATTTTCTTATCTTTAATTGAAGTATAATTGACATACAATATTATATTAGTTTCAGGTGTACAACATAATGATTTAACATTTATATACATTATGGAACAGTCATTATGGTAAGTGTAGTCACCATCTGTCACCGCACAGTTATTACAATACCATTGGCTATATTCCCTCTGCTGTACTTTCCATCCTCCTGACTTCTTATTTTATAACTTATTTTGTACCTCCTTTTTTTTTAAGACTTTTTTATTTACTTATTTACTTAGAGAGAGCGAGTGAGCAAGAGTGGGGAGGGGGCAGAGGGATGGGGAGAGAGAGAATCTCAAGCAGACACCATCGTGAGCATGGAGCCCATCAAGGGCTCCATCTCAGGACCCAGAGATCATGACCTGAGCTGAAATCAAGAGTCCAACACTCAACCAGCTGAGCCATTCAGGTGCCCCTGGAAGTGTGTACTTCTTAATCCCCATCACTTATTTCACCCATCCCTCCACCACTCCCCTCTGGCAACCACCAGTTTGTTCTCTTATTTATTCGGGACTCTGCTTTGAAAGTGTTTTTTAGTGATGGTAACAATAGATCTCGAATGGCAAAGGAATAACTGATAACAATGCCTGTCTGCTTTCCAGCCTCTGCAGATTAAAAAAAAAAAAATTAGCAATTAAGGAAATCCATCAGCTTTTATATAAAACCTACCACTATTCTCTCACAATAAAACAAGTATAGAAGGACGAGAATGAGTGCAAGGGCCGGTCTCAAAGACATAGCAGACAGATGGCTCAGAGAGCCAAAGAAATCACTCCTGAAAACACTGAAAAGGAGGAGTGAAGCAGAGACATCATGATTCACACTGAATTATTCTTTCCCACAGTCGCTGTCGGCTGATCAGGATTAGCCTCACCGGCCTCTCTTCCTTAGGACGCAAACCCCAAGAAGCCAGGAAGCTTGGTTTTAACCTTGCATGTCTTTTCCTTCCCCCAGTTAAATGCTCTCCACATTTTTTTTCAACAATAGCTGCTTTCATCAGAGGAGCTATAATGTCTGCTCCCATTTCTCTTATGTGTGAGTTGCAACAGTATTTTGGGTTTAACACCTTGACCATCCACGGGGTCTCCTGAATGAGTATCTCCCCGAGTGTGGATGTCCAATAGGCCAGTGGCGTCCCTTTGATTTATTGACCCAAGTTTAGAGATCATCCTATCATCTCTTAAACGCAAATCATTGATTGTAGGAGTCCTGGGGGGAGAGTTGGATTGGCCTCCTGTGTACTCACTGCTGCCTCTCAGAAAAGCAAATAAGCCTCATGTCAGACTCTGTCACATCACCTCACATGAATTGGCAGGTCCATTAAATTCACTTTCACCATAGTGTAAATAATTCAGACCAGAGAGATTAATTGGCTGATTTCTTAAAGAAAGAAACCATAGATTTCTAGTCTTTGCTTGTTAATTTAAGGTGTCATAGCAACCCAGGATGTCCAAAACACTGGACTTTTCCTTTTGCTTGGCCCAAACCACAGCGATTAGTAAAAGAGCCGGGATAGAAATTCTGCAAGCACGACAGCGATGAGTTAGAAGACCACTAGAAAATCTTGAAGAGGGTTTCATAAGTGTATTCCATATGGAGGGGAAAATGGAGGACCTGAAAATCTGACACCGAGGAGGTCACTGATTAATGAACAGTGCCTACTGAGGCCAGTTTCTAAGAAATTTAGCAGACTGTAAACTCCTTGGGGACCAGAGTTGGACTTCATTTACCTTTGTTATTCACTACCCTCTCCCCACCCAGAGTAGGTTCCCCCTAAATGTCTGTTGGTCACATTCTTTACTGTCGGGTACTTAGGAGTGTAGTTTCAATCAGATATCCCTTACTCTTGACCACTCACTAACTTACACCAAAGCCCTTGTGAACTTGCACTCAGTGAAACAGTCCTGAAAACTGACAATCTCTTGACAACGAAATTTATTAGTTACTATTTTATTTAATAACTAAATTTAATGGTCTGAATTGAGTCTTCATCTTTTTTGCCCCATTGCAGGGTTTGACATCTGACCACCATGATTTCTTAAAACTTTCTCCTCCACTGACTTCCAAAGCATTGCATTATCTGAGCTCCTCTGTCCTACCCTCTCCCTGGTTTCTCTTCCCTCTTGTGCATTGTGGAGCTGTACATTTTACAAACTTCTCTCCTTTATCTTCTCCTTGTACTCTCTCAGAGAGAGGGGCCTTAAGTCTTCACCCATATATCTGACTGTTTCTTAGGAATGATTCATAGAAGGCAAGTTACTGGGCCCAAAAGGGTGCCATTTTACAATCTCTTGATCCATGTTGCAAATTGCTTTCTAGCAAGGTTATAACAAGTTTACATTCCCACTTGGCAGTCCACTAGAATGCCTACCTTGCTGTACCCACATCCTGTAGAATGCTAGCTTAAAAGTTTATGCTCATTTCTTACATATTTCTTAATTTATATATAAATTAATAATACAGTGCTTTTTTAAAATGTAGTTAAACATCTTAAAATGCTACGTGCTCTCGGCCCTTTTTATGTGGGGTATGTCTGAGTGAATGTGAGGAGAGAGAAAGTGTCAGGGGACCAAGAAGTCAGGGGGCCAAAAAAAGACAATTAGCCGATTTGGTTTAGTTCGCAAGACAGTGTTATGCTGCTGGGGCCTACCAGCCCCTTTTATGATCCATATAGACCTATGAATCCTGAAATTAGGTGCAGACAGTGGGAAAGCCAGTGTGTCCCCCACCTTCTGTAGTGGCGTCTCACATACTACAGTCCTGAGAGGGTTTAGGAAGGTGTTATTCATTATGTCCTCACTAATACTGCAGTGGGTAGAAATTCTGCAGGTCTTCCCTACATTTAGTGCACAGGGCTACTGTCATTATTAGTGATTTTATACAGCTTCATAAAAGCTGGGACTAGGCATACCAAGCACATCCAGTCTCCTTCATGCAAACCTGGAAAGAATTCTTTTTTTTTTTTTAAAGATTTTATTTATTTATTAGAGAGAGAATGAGAGATAGAGAGCACGAGAGGGAAGAGGGTCAGAGGGAGAAGCAGACTCCCTGCTGAGCAGGGAGCCCGATGCGGGACTCGATCCCGGGACTCCAGGATCATGACCTGAGCCGAAGGCTGTCGCTGAACCAACTGAGCCACCCAGGCGCCCTGGAAAGAATTCTTAAAGTCCTTCAATTTACTTCAGAAATACCACCAACACAAATATTTTTAGGAAAGATGCCATCTTCTTGCAGAAGGATTTACAAAGATAAAGGCCCATACTCTGCTTTCAAGGAGCCCATTCAACCAAGGAAAGAGGTAAGACAGATGTTAAAGTGACTAAAGCATACACAGGACTATAAACCAATGCCATTAGGTTAGGTACAAATGAAGAGCGTGAATGAAAATACAAGAACCATCAGGAAGAAAAATTCATAATCCGATGGAAATGGGCAAAGTTTCACAAACAATGTGGCATTTGCTACCAACGTAAAAAGACAAGATTTTCAGAAGTGGAATGAAGGTTTGATTTGCGGGGAGGAGGCAGCATTTCAAATTGAAGAAATTGCACATGGGCAAGGGTTCTCTATGGAGGAGAGCAGCTTCTCCAAGACTGGCAGGTTCAGCTTCAAATTGTGGATGTTAAATGTCACGATGACAAGATTGTTTTACCTTCAGTAGCCACTGGGATCCACTGAGAGACTGAACACAGAAAAGATTGGGTATTGAGTTTTATTGAGAAGTGGGGTTGTGACAGCAGTGTGAAGTCTAGATTAGAATAAAGAATGGGGGTATGATGTTCAATTAAAAGGCCATTATTCCATTAGTCCAGGAAGAAGGTAAAGTACACTTGAATTAGGGAGGCAGGAATGAGAAGAAAAATGAGGAAGGAGATACAGAAAGCCCTGGTAGAAACAAAAACTAATGACTTAGCACCTAATTAAATTTGAGACAAGGGGACAGATTTCAAGTCCAGGTGCCCAGGAGACTATTAAAGTTATGGTGTTATTGATAGATAATGAATACAGAAGGGGGCAATGTAGGAAGAGAAATGAGTTTGAATTTGAACATAATTCTTTTAATCTATTCGTTTTTATTCATTTACTTGCTAAGTAGGCAATTGAAAATGAAGGTTTGGGAATTAGGAAAGAAAAAACAATTAGAAATATTTAGGGCCAATTAGCATGATTCATCTTGAGGTAAGCACATGCTCCAAGATGGGTGAAACAGATTCCTTTCTTAGGGACAAAAGAAAGGGGAGGATGGCAAGCCTGCTTTGCTGACAGGCAGGTGCTCTGGAATGTGAAGCAAGTTAGTCTGAGAGATGAAGCCAACAGAGAGGGAGAAATGAGGATGAGAGAGGCTCGAGAGTCTTGGTGGCCCTTGAATCCCTAAGAAATGACTGCGTTCCTTTCCACGGTTACTTGAGCCTTAAAATAAATTTATCCCTTTGCCTAAACTAGTTTGAAGAGAATCACTGGAATTTGTACCCAAAGGAATCCCGACTACTCACAATATGAAAAAGTCAGACCTAGTCTTGAGATATTTCATTTCAATTTTAAATGTGCTGTAGGATTTATTGTCTCATTCGTTGAACATTTACTAAGTGTCTGCTCTGTTCTGGGCATCGTGAGGGTCTCTGAAGATAAATTGAATATTGAATAGCAGAGAGGCCTGAATGTAGCAGGAAGGTTTTGAAGTAAGTCTCGTCTTGTAGTAAAGAAGACAAACCCCAATTTATGAATGGGCAGAATTCCAAATACTCCTTTGTAAATTGGCTGACAGTTGGAAGAGATTATTCCACAGAGAGCTCATTGTGAATGGTGGTGATGTACCTAGGAGAGCTTGGGAAAGCCCATTCCATATTAAATGCAACAAAATTAGACATAAATAAACAATAGTGTGACCACGTGTAGCATGTTTTTCGAAAAAGCTCATCCTGGGTAGCATCTCAGGACCAGGTATGGATCGGATTTGGGTGGATTCTCCTGGGTTGGATGAAGTCCTTGTTCCCACCTCTCGAAATGACTGTGAAATATAGGGTGTGGAATGGGATTTAAAAAATTCTTCATGTGTGAGGAAGGAAGGTCAAGGGCATCGTAGTGCTGGCAGAGAGCTTCCTGGGTATTGCAATTATGGTGAGAAAGGGGGATCTCTCAGCCTTGATATGCAGTCAAGTTCCCAGTTACAGTTCTGTACCGGATATTTGCAAGTCAGGCATTTTTCAGAGGGAGGCGTATACATCAAATAGGTGATTTTAAATTTCTACTGTCTGTGCAATGATAATGTAATTACAAGGTTTTATATTCTGAAATATAAATGACAAAGAGATAAGGATTACACATATTCACTCAGATACTTGTTTTATGCATGCATTCATCTACACATTTTCCAAGTCTTTATGAAGTACCCCCCATACCTTTCATGTGTTCAGCAAAATGACATGCCCTGGGATGGGGAATTAAGTAAACATGGGAACTCATAGTCTAATAATAGGACAAAATAATCAGTCAAAAAATCCAATGAACATAGCGTTATTGGAGCACAGAAGCCCTTAACAGAGTTGTGATTCTTCTAAGAAGACCTGATTTTTCTCCATTGTACTTACTCTCCCCACACATAAAGTATATATTTACCTCTTGTTTTTTTATCTTTCCTCACTTGAATATAAGTCCTGTGAGAGCAGGGAAAAAAATGAATTCAGGCCTTCCCAGACATTTACAGGAAAAAGTAGGAAGAATGAGTGTTGTGTACCAGTTTGTCAAGGGGAAGAGCATGGCAAAGGCAGGGCTGACAGAAGACCATCTCAAGAAGTTTGACTCACAGAATCCTGTGGAAGGTGATCATAAAATAATGATAAAGGCAAATAATAACAGTAAATATCACTATAGGGCCAGTGATGTGCAAGGCACCACTATGAGCAGTTTGGATATATCAACACATGCAACATTCACAAGTCTGTGGATTGGTTCTATTATGGTTCCTGTGTTACAGGGGAGGATGCTGAAGCACAGGGAGACTCTACACAACTTGCCGAAGACCACGTGGCTGGTAGGGACAGGAGCCTCGTCGAGGTGAAGCCAGGTGGTCTGGTGGGAGAAGGTGGGAAAGGTCAGACAGTGGCCAGATCAGAAAGGCCTTGAAGGTCATGCTAAGGAAACTGGCTTTTGCTTGGAGACAGTGGGGGGGCCTCTGAACTGGTTTCTGCAGGGGATCTACCTGATCAGATTTGGGTTTTAGAAAGAGTACTCTGGGGTAAGGTACAGGACAGACTTGAGGGAGGGAGGGCTGGAAGAGGGAGAGTAGAGAAGAGGCAATGGTAGCCATTCACCAGAGAAGTCATGACTGAATTAGAACTCTGGCAAAGGGGGTAGAAAGGAAAGGGTAGAAACAAAATTATTGAGGAGATATATGCCACAAGGAAGATGAACTATTTTCCCAACTTACACTCCTGGTAGCAAAGTTGGAATCTGTCCATTTTACTGCCACAAATAATTTTATATTATTCTATAATTTTAAATTATTTCCAGTTCAATAGACAAATAATATTGTTTCTGTATTCATTTCTTCACTTGTTGAAGATGCTATTTTTTTCATGTTTAGACACCATTTGTATCTCTCCATATGTACAGTGTTCTTTGCTCAGGTTTTCCAGTATAACGTATTTTCTTCTCGATCCCTAAAATTCCTGGGATTCTTTGATATGAATCTCCACCCCACTCAGGTAGAGGCACTCTGTGCCCCTCTCTTTTCTCTGATCCCTGTGAGGACAATGAAGCTGATCAGCACCGAATCGGATTAGAACCCCTCCTAATCGCAGACCCTTCCTAACTGGGGCAGAAGGTTAGATCTGCCCGTATGATAACTTCTACGGTTACCACATTTGATTAAATCCATGTGAATTCTGATGGTGGGTTGAACAACACCCAAGTATTTTGATTTGGAGATTAGTTAAATCCTATTTAGCTACCAGATTTCTAACACGAAATTAAGGAAATAAAGAGGCTCCTTGAAACATTTTACCTGATAATTCTTGCTTTGATTTAAAAGGCATCTTGGGGCACCTGGGTGGCTCAGGCGTTAAGCGTCTGCCTTCGGCTCAGGTCATGATCCCAGGGTCCTGGGATCGAGCCCCGCATCGGGCTCCCTGCTCCGCGGGAAGCCTGCTTCTCCCTCTCCCACTCCCCCGCTGGTGTTCCCTCTCTCGCTGTGTCTGTCTTTCTCAAATAAATAAAATCTTAAAAAAATAAATAAATAAAAGGCATCTTAACACAGGTCTGGGTTGTTTAAAAAAAGCTTTTTAAAAAAACAGATGGAAGACAAACACCTGGGGACTTTTTGGCTCAACACATTTGCAGCCTTAAAACAGGCAACATTCTTTACTTCTGAAAGTCCTCCGGGGATTAGCCTATTTTCTGTTGTCCCCATTCCACACATAAATATTAACTAACTCTTAAATACAGCCCATTTACTACTATTATTAGCGAAAAATTTTCAATGCCAAGACAGTGTGAGACAAACTTGAATCTAAATAATTGTTACATTGTGCTCTTTGTTCTCTTACCCTGGTGGTTCTCTAGCAGTTCTTGACAGAGGGGAAACTGAGCATTCTTGCCTTGTATGATAATTACAAAATGCCAGAAGGAGAGTCTTGAATTTTTCAAGAGGTTTTAATGACTCCCAGGACACTGGGGTTAGGAGCAGGGATCTTGTCTTGTTGAGAGAATATAAACTCCATGTTACAAAAAATGATTGGTTAGGATGTGGAGAGGGGATAGATGCTAAACATTCCATCTGAGTTGTTTGGACAGTCAATGGGGAATCTAATTTTATAAAATGTATTTTTTCATCTTTTCAGCCTGACACAATGGTAACTAAAAGGGTGGAGAAGAAATGGAGGTGCAGAATTATGTGATTGAAATTATATTTATAAAGACCATTGACTCCTTCTTTCTCTGAGGGAAAAAAACAACAACATAGAAATAATGCCCTAAAGGCATCTGAGATCAGTTGGAATTAAATTAAGCATTGAAGATAATAAGAATAAACCGAAAAATATAATCTGCATTATTTAAATTATTCAAAGAATGTTAAAAAATTTGTTGCTAATGCCATTGATGCGCAATGATAATGTGTGAAATGTGAAACCTATGTATCTTTAAAACATAAATTCTCTGATATAAAAGTAATAAAAATACTACGTAAACTTCGGGAAAGATATAAAAACGTAAAGACCACAATAAGAGCTAGAATTCAGAAAATTATTTCCCAATATTTTTCTTTTTAACTATTGACTAATTCTAAAAGCAATGAGAATAGCTCATATAGAGCATTTGTAAGGTGTCAAAACATAATACAGTCTAAATATCATCGTTAGATTCATCCACTTCCTAAAATGCTCCATTTTTTCAAGGTTTAGAAATTTCATTTTGCATTCTTTTTGAATAACATTCAAATTAACAAAGTTGAGTCAGTAATTAGGGATGCTTGTGCAAATGAGGGAAAAGTGTAAAGAGATTAGCCTGACTTTTGTACATCAAAAATCTTCATCTTATGACAACTTTTGAATTATTTGACAATGGTATTGCAGAGTTTTAAGGAATTGAATTTTCACAAAACATGAAAAAAAAATCAGTGTTGTGTGGACATAAATGTTCATGACTTGTGTATTTATTGAGTATATAATATTATTTTTCTGTTTAATGCTTTTAAAATCAAATTCCGTTTTCTCTGATATCAACACAGCAATCATTGCAAGAAAGAAAGCAAAGAAGTTTCTCTTTTTTTCTCTTCTTTATTGAGTGTATTTTTGCTTATCATTCTCCATTTGACACTTGGGTCACAGCAATAGGTTTTTTTTTTAAATATTTTATTTATTCATTTGAGACAGACACAGAGAGAGAGAGCGAACATGAGCAGGGGGGAGGCAGAGGGAGAGGGAGAAGCAGGCTCCCAGCTGAGCCAGGAGCCCGATGTGGGGCTCGATCCCAGGACCCTGGGATCATGACCTGAGCCGAAGGGAGACGCTTAACCATCTGAGCCAGCCAGGCACCCCAGCAATAGATTTCTTATATTCGTCAATGTTTATAAGTTATTTTGATGCATAGGAGTGCATTTCATTTAAAAAGGAGGAAACAACTTAGCTATTTCATCTATGACCATCACTCGTATATTTCATCTTATTTCTGTTATTTCATATAATATTTTCTGATTCCATGTATTCTTGTTTTATCATGTTTTTCACATTTTCTTTGCTTTGAACTTTTGTTTCTGGTTGTTACATCTTGTCAATGTTCCAGGTAGAAAGGAAGTCGACATTTGTTATAAAATTTATAGAATTTCTAGAGGAGCAAACTCTAGCCTGGGATGCCAGGAATGATTTTCTGAACTCTGAAGAACTGACCTATTAAATGAAATGCTGTCTTTGAAATCAGCTTAGAAATACTGAGTTTAAGAATATAGTGCATAAACTGATATCCAAAGTGTAGGAGGCTGGAATCCGGACTCTACCTCTGCCTCTGCCCCAGCTGCTGCCATCACTCCATTGCCTGAGGAGCCCGAGACCAGGCGGGAAGGCTGAGGCAGGAAAGCCTAATGTCTCCACAACCCTGTTTGCTAATAGCAGTAATAATAATACTAGATAATAGAAAAAAAATAATAGAAAAAGAAGCCAGAGATAACCTCGGTTTCACTTCCATTTTCCAAAAGTTCTGTGCTTTCACTTGGTTGGTGAGAACTAATTTTTGCTCCAAACCCTAACTGTGAAGGAGTCTGGGAAATGCATGGCTTTGCTCTCAAGACTCTGTATAGGGGGGCGCCTGGGTGGCTCAGTCGTTAAGCGTCTGCCTTTGGCTCGGGACATGATCCCACATCGGGCTCCCTGCTCGGCGGGAAGCCTGCTTCTCCCTCTCCCACTCCCCCTGCTTGTGTTCCCTCTCTCACTGTGTCTCTCTCTGTCAAAAAAATAAATAAAATCTTAAAAAAAAAAAAAAGACTCTGTATAGGAAGGTCCCGCAAGAAGATGGTGGGACAGAAATGGAGCTGGCCAACCCACAGTCTCCATCCTAAGATGGTTATGTTTGATTTTTAATCCTCTTTGAATTGTTTGAAACTTCTCTGAATTCTTTAAAATTTCTGTTTTACAAAATCAGTTTTATACTCTGATAATCGTGAGAGGCAAGTAGTAATACTCAGGTTTTGTTTATACATCAGCTGTTTTCGAACCTACCCTTTATATTTTGTACATATATAGGAAACAATGTAATATTACATATACAAAGTATATAGAATTATAAATATTTTAAAAATAATTTTTTGACCTTTGCTTATAAGTTAATGGCCTATTGCCAGAACACACTGATATTTTGAATTTTTTCCCTAGGTGTTTCAATGAAAAGTTTTAAAGAAATGTATCTGGGACATTCCGTTGAGTATTGAAAATCGACTTAAGGATGTGTAATGCATTATAACAACATATTCTTTCATCAGCATATCATTCTTATATCTCAATGCTATTTCTTAATTTTAGAAATTTTAAAAAGATTTTGTTACTGAAGTATACAGTTGACATACAATATGACATTAAATTTAGTTGTACAACATAGTGATTGGACAGTTCTATACATTATACAACGCTCACCATGGTAAGTATAGTTACCATTTGTCACTGTACAATGTTATTACAATATTATTGACTGTATTCCCTATGCCACACTTTTCATACTCTAGGAGTTTTTGTAGGCTTTTATTATAAGTTGTTAAAATATGGACAATTTCCCCAAAGTAGTTTAAAGCAGAGTGATGTAGGCCTCATGGAGTTTTTCAAAATTGTCATCATCTGGAATCATCCCTCACAGTCTCTTTTATGTCAGTGAATATGCTCTATAAACATTCCCACTGCTTGATATTTAAATCAACTCAGTAAACATTAATTGTGCACTTAATATATTCCAGGACTATAAAAGATCATGAAGCTTTGAGAATGAATGCCTCATCCCATCTCCTGGGGTCATGGTCTAGCATAAATATAAATCAATAAACACTCTGACAAAAATATAAATGAAATATCATAAAAGAGTGTCATTAATTCTGGGGGTTAAAAATCAGGGCAGATTTCACAGAGAAGGTTAACAGTTTACCAAATCTCTCAATTTGCTAGTTAAAAAAATGACAAAACAAAACAGAGGATGGCCAGTAGAACTGTCACAAATGTAAGGCATTTTACACCTGTCATGTTTATTTGTGTTAAGACCCGTCAAGAAATAAAGGTGATTATGTTAAGGGCTATAATCGGTTGCCCATCCAGGAGCTGGCTGGTTACCTATGCCCTTTCCAAGCTAACGCCTTAATTTTCCTTCTGGTATCTACTCCTTTTCTGACTTGTAGAAATGGTGAGGTTTTAGAGGTTGGCCCCAACTCAGCTGGAAGCACTAATTAGTCTGTGTCAATTAACAAAATCCCCTTCCCCAGCCGGTGATTGGTTTAAGAACCCAAACGTGTGATAAAAAGTGTAGGGCATTCATTCCTTGGCCAGAGATAGGCTCAGGAAAGGGCACAAGACTAAATCTGGGCCAATGAAATGTAAGGGGAATTTTGAAAAGGGGATTCTGGGAAACTTTTCGTTACTCTTAAGGGAAAACTTTAAGATATTTCTGTCCTGCTGGCCATCGGTAGGTATATTAGGAACACTGTAGCCATCTGATTACCAGCCTGAAGATGAAGCTGGAACGCAGAGAGGTTTCCTACTTCCTCCTGCCTCTCCAAGAATCACAGGGGAATGGAATCAAAGCCGCTGAATTAAGTAAAGCCTACAACCTACATGACCTATGGCCTTCCAGGTACGAGAGTCTATAAGTGTTCTTATTGTTTAAGCCAGTTTGACTTGTCTTTTCCATTGTTTGCTATCAAAGGCATTCCAGTTTATTTGTTTTCCATCTATTGTTGAAAGATTTTTTAAAATTTCCAATTAATTTAATAACTAACAGCTGAAAATAGAGCTAGCCCAAGAATTAAGATGAATAAAATACAATATTTTAAAATCATATAAATAAAAAGAATAAAAGTGGACAAGGGTGAAACCAGAGAACCCAAAATACTAGAAAGCTAAAATAGAGAATAATTAAAAATTACAAATCAATTTGGCAAGAAAGTTGCTAAAATTGGGGACAAGTGACACACTAGACTTTAGTGTACTGGTAAGGCTCTTTCAGTTAAAAAAAAAAAGGAATGATATGCATCAAATCTAGTAATATACATTACTTTACGATTGATGAAAATTTAATATGAGATGTTTCTCGCCAAAGGTACATAATAGAAATATCTGTGGGGTTTTGTATTGTGTTTTTTTTTTTTTTTTTTTTTACAAAAGCTTATTCCTGGTGTTAGCCCTGGCAGTTCTGGTAAGACTGGTGTGATTGAGGCCCTGGCAAGCACAGTTTTAGGGACTGTTGAGAAGAACACAAGTTTGGATTTCGGCGGGACTCCCCCTGCACGTATCTCCTCCTGATGTGTCTTTCCACTCATCTCTCCATTATCTGCTGCCTGGATCTCTCTGCATATCTGTCTGCACGTTACTCTGCCTGCATGCCTGTGTTTGTCTCTGAAACTCTGTGTATCTCTTCCATGTTTCTCTCTATGTGTAGTATATCTATATTTCTGTGTCTTATGGTTATGCCTGTGCGTGTATATCTCTCTTTCTGCCTGTCTCTATCTCTGTATGTGTTCATTCTTTGGGTCTCTACATCTCTGTAGAGGTTCTGCTTTGTTTGCGTGTGTGTGTGAATCCTGTTTGATGTGTATTTCTTTTTTTTGTATCTCTCCTCCTGACACTGTTAATTGAGAGCAGAAACCAACTGAGTCCGTATGTAGAAACAAACAAGAACGTGTAAAAGCCACATCCAAATTCCAGGAACTTGAAGTGACTGATATTCCGTAAGGAAGCTTGGTCAGCCAGTAGAAATCCTGGCTCTCCTCCCACCACCTCCGCCGGGCTTCAAAAGCAATAAAATCACTAGACATCGGGAGAACCTGGGTCTTGGAGTGCTTGGTGGTAATCTTGCAGTATCACACACACACACACCTGCTCGGCCCTGGTCTCAAACTCCCACCGTGCAGGGCAGAAAACTCCCAACACCAAGAGCACATTTGTTATTCATTTGGATGATCCTAATCATAAAATAATCCTGCTTGCATGTAAATATCATTACATAATCCTGTTACTTCTAACTCCTTAATGACTCTCGTCATCACACAACTTTCTAGGGCCTGGCCGTCAGGCGCAACCACCGCACACCACACGTCCATCAGGGGACACCTGCAGCTTCCTTCGACTGCAAAGCCCTCTTGTGTGAGATGCTGCGCTTTGGCAAGCGCCACTCTCTTCTGCCCTATTTCGCCCTTGCTTCTGAAGATGCTGTGTGCCTTTTCTTTCATGAATTCCTGACTTTTAAACCTGTTATGTCCTGATCTGGGATGCCATGTAGTTCTTCCTCCTCATTTTCTCACGGGATGCTCTCAGCTTGGTGTTTCCTTAATTATCTTCTGCTTTTCCAGATCAGAACTTTAGGACTCCCGTACCACTGTTGTTTTTTTTTTTTTTTTTCCAACACTGACGCCCTGTCTCCATTTCTTTATGAATGGTCCCCATAGCATTTTCTGATAAAATACAGTTCCAACATTTCCAAGATAATTTTTAAATATATTAGCCCAGAATATGATTAATGAGCCACATAATAAGGGACGACAATGATCTGTAGATCTCTGGAAAGAACATTGAAATGAATTGATTAATTGAAATGATTGTTAATTTCTGAATTAACAGTGTCAGGAGGAGAGATACAGAAGAAAGAAATACACATGCTAACACCCAGGTTCCAGTCCCTCCGAGGAGGTCACTTCTCCAGGCTGCTATTATCCATGTGGAAAATGAGGAATTAGACCTTATGATTATTAAGATATGGTTGTACCCTAAAATTTCTAGTCATCATAGACACAGATTTTTACTGAAATAAGAACATATATTACCATTCAATTTATGACACTTAAGGGATTAAAAGTCACAATCTATGCTCATGTTCCCAATCAATTCAACATTAGTTTACTTTCTCAAAGTAAATTTGCATTTATATTTTGCGCATGATTTCTGATTTGGTTTCATTTGTGTACTTTCGTAAAACTTTTACTGAAAAATAATCCAATTGACTAGAACTCATTTCACTGCTAAGAGGCAGAATAAGTCCTTAATTTCATCTCTCATTATAAATTCCAACAACTTAGTTTATATTCATTCATATACAGTACATTAATTGCCTTTTTTCCCCACACATGAGGAGTTTGAATCTAACAGACTTAGACTAGAGCAAATTTACTGAGATAAAACACAGTCTTTGGCTTTTAGATCACACAACGACAATGCTATTTAAGACAATAGGGCATCAGTGCTTTAATGACCTTTGGCTCTCTAACTAGTTACCCTGAAAATGAACTTGTAATCTTCTTGGAAGTAGAGAATGCTACATCTTCATGCTTTTAGATCTTTTCTAAGAAATCAGTTCAGTCCAGCATCATAACCAAATAGTGTAGTAAACAAGTTGTAAAAATCAGAAAGAATAACGAATAGGAGATCTTGGTTAACGCATGAATAGGGAGAGGAGTAGAATGTTGAATAAACAATGTTGAAATCATTTCAGTAGGCATATCGAAGAACATACATTTGGATTTTGAGATTATTTTTATTTTTATTATTTTTTAAAAGATTTAGTTAGACAGAGAGGAAGAGTGTGCCTAGTAGGGGGAGGGGCAAAGGGAGAGAATCTTGAGCAGACTCCCGGCTGAGCAAGGAGACAGATATGGGGCTCTTTATCTTAAGACCCATGAGATATGACCTGAGCGGAAATCAAGAAGAGCAGGATGCTTAACTGACTAAGCCACCCAGTCGCCTCTTTGAGATAATTTTTAAAAGATTTTTGGCCTCAGAGCTTTCTGCCTTACATGAAAAGGGTGCTGATACCATCAGTAGCTAAGTCTTAAGCTATGGTGCATGAGAAAGTTCAGCTCCAGCACAAAACACGCAATGAACTTAAGCTCGCTAATTGAAGCAAAGAAAAATAATAGAAAACATGCAAATGGAATCAAATCCCATAATTTATATATTTCTGATTTCCTGTCTTTGCTTTTATCTATTTTTAATGGTCCTATAACAGTAACAATGAATTAAAATGTCACTGCAATTATGTTTCTCTTTTATTCCTAGTATTTGTAACATTTTTTGCTTTATGTACCGGTATGCCTTGCTGTTTGTTGGATGTAAATAGATTGAGGGTTGTCATGTCTGCCTGTGCCTTTCATCATCATTTAAGTCGGCTTTCTTGTTTCACTTGACAATATTTCCCATACATTTTACTGATTTAAATAGGAGAAGGAGAAGAACAATGCTGGCCATATATCAGACAGTTTTGTCCCCTGATGAATTCTAACCTTTAAATTATATGCATGTCTGTTGTAGATAGAAAAATAGAAATATATTTATTTTTGAAAATTCTAACATTTGATCTGCGTCCTGCCTTTCAACTCTGTAACTCACCTTTTACCTAAACAAATAAGATGGATTTTAAATTCCCAGTGTTACCAAGAATTGTACGAAGCAATATTGTATAAAAGGTGTGGGCACCAGGTTTTACTTAGCTCCTTACCTTTTGCTGAATTAAGCATGATTTTAAAAATTTAGAAACTAAGTCAATTTAGGACCTAAATCATTAATGCTGTGTGTGTGTATGTTATTATCATAAAACTTTTCTAGCTATTATCATTTCTTCACATAATTTGAATAGTTCACAATATCTGTGGATTCAATTATATGGGAAAGAGAAGTGCTGTATTTTGTGGTTTTTATCTTTTCAGTCTTCCGCCAACCTGGTAATGTAATTGGAGCTCTGGAAATACGGTTGTGGGTTTGTTTTATACTGTGTGTATGTTGTTAATGTATATGTTTCAATGCTTAGATAATTCTAACCAGCTGCGGTTATTGCTTTCTGTAATCTTATTCACCCATCTCTTTGATAAATGGATCTGTCAGTACTCATTTTTATCAACATCCTGTTCAAAAATTCTTTCTGAAATTCAGCCTTCAGTAGCTGGAGGTATTTCCCAAAAAAAAAAAAAAAACTTGGTGAAAGGGCGTATTTCATAATTATCCAAAGACATCAGGTAATTCTTTCTTTTGCTTTCATATGTAGAATCAGTATGACTGCATGCACAATTTTTTTTTTTTTTTAAGATTTTATTTATTTGACAGAGGGAGACACAGCGAAAGAGGGAACACAAGCAGGGGGAGTGGAAGAGGGAGAAGCAGGCTTCCCGCTGAGCAAGGAGCCCTGTGCAGGGCTGGATCCCAGGACCCTGGGATCATGACCTGAGCAGAAGGCAGACGCTTAAAAAAAAAAAAAAAAAAAAAAGAAGGCAGACGCTTAACAACTGAGCCACCCAGATGCCCCTGAATGGGCAATTCTTGAAGTATGCCCTTCTCTTCCAGAGTTTCTCATTTAATTCTATATTTTATTTACAAGTAATATGATTTCTCTCCCTAGTAGTTTGTACATCTATTTTTTTATTTTTATTTATTTATTTATTTTTTATTATGTTAATCACCATACATTACATCATTAGTTTTTGATGTAGTGTTCCATGATTCATTGTTTGTGCATAACACCCGGTGCTCCACGCAGAATGTGCCCTCCTTAATCCCCATCACCAGGCTAACCCATCCGCCCACACCCCTCCCCTCTAGAACCCTCAGTTTGTTTTTAAGAGTCCATCATCTCTAATGGTTCGTCTCCCCCTCCGACTTACTCCCCTTCATTCTTCCCCTCCTGCTATCTTCTTCTTCTTTTTTTTACCTTAACATATAATGCATTATTTGTTTCAGGAGTACAGATCTGTGATTCAACAGTCTTGCACAATTCACAGTGCTCACCATAGCACATACCCTACCCAATGTCTATCACCCAGCCACCCCATCCCTCCCACCCCCCACCACTCCAGCAACACTCAGTTTGTTTCCTGAGATTCAGAATTCCTTATATCAGTGAGGTCATATGATACATGTCTTTCTCTGATTGACTTATTTCACTCAGCATAACACCCTCCAGTTCCATCCACGTCGTTGCAAATGGCAGGATCTCATTCCTTTGATGGCTGCATAATATTCCATTGTGTATATATACCACCTCTTCTTTATCCATTCATCTGTCGAAGGGCATCTCGGCTCTTTCCACAGTTTGGCTATTGTGGACATTGCTGCTATAAACTTTGGGGTGCACGTACCCCTTCGGATCCCTACATTTGTATCTTTGTGGTCAATAACCAGTAGTGCAATGGCTGGATCATATGGTAGCTCTATTTTCAACTGTTTGAGGACCCTCCATACTGTTTTCCAGAGTGGTTGCACCAGCTTGCATTCGCACCAACAGTGTAGGAGGGTTCCCCTTTCTCCACATCCCCACCAACATCTGTCATTTCCTGACTTGTTAATTTTAGCCATTCTGACTGGTGTGAGGTGGTATAACATTGAGGTTTTGATTTGGATTTCCCTGATGCCGAGCAATGTTGAGCACTTTTTCATGGGTCTGTTGGCCATTTGGATGTCTTCTTTGGAAAAATGTCTGTTCATGTCTTCTGCCCATTTCTTGATTGGATTATTTGTTCCTTGGGTGTTGAGTTTGATAAGTTCTTTATAGATTTTGGATACTGGCCCTTTATCTGATATGTCATTTGCAAATATTTCTTCCATTCTGTGGGTTGTCTTTTGGTTTTGTGGACTGTTTCTTTTGCTGTGCAAAAGCTTTTTATCTTGATGAAATCCCAAGAGTTCATTTTTGCCCTTGCTTCCCTTGCCTTTGGCGATGTTTCTAGGAAGAAGTTGCTGCGGCTGAGGTCGAAGAGGTTGCTGCCTGTGTTCTCCTAGAGGGTTTTGATGGACTCCTGTCTCACGTTTAGGTCTTTCAACCATTTGGAGTCTATTTTTGTGTGTGGTGTAAGGAAATGGTCCAATTTCATTCTTCTGCATGTGGCTGTCCAATTTTCCCAACACCATTTGTTGAAGAGACTGTCTTTTTTCCATTGGACATTCTTTCCTGCTTTGTCAAAGATGAGTTGACCATAGAGTTGAGGGTCCATTTCTGGTCTCTCGATTCTGTTCCACTGATCTATGTGTCTGTTTTTGTACCAGTACCATACTGTCTTGATGATGACAGCTTTGTAATAGAGCTGGAAGTCCGGAATTGTGATGCCGCCAGCTTTGCTTTTCTGTTTCAACATTCCTCTGGCTATTCGGGATCTCTTCTGGTTCCATACAAATTTTAGGATTATTTGTTCCATTTCTTTGAAAAAAGTGGATGATATTTTGATGGGGATTGCATTGAATGTGTAGATTGCTCTAGGAGGCATTGACATCTTCACAATGTTGGTTCTCCCAATCCATGAGCATGGAACGTTTTTCCATTTCTTTGTGTCTTCTTCAATTTCTTTCCTGAGTATTTTATAGTTTTCTGAGTACAGATCCTTTGCCTCTTTGGTTAAATTTATTCCTAGGTATCTTATGGTTTTGGGTGCGATTGTAAATGGGATCGACTCCTTGATTTGTCTCTCTTCTGTCTTGTTGTTGGTGTATAGGAATGCCACTGATTTCTGTGCATTGATTTTATATCCTGCCACTTTACTGAATTCCTGTATGAGTTCTAGCAGTTTTGCAGTGGAGTCTTTTGGGTTTTCCACATACAGTATCATATCATCTGCAAAGAGTGAGAGTTTTATTTCCTCTTTGCCGATTTGGATGCCTTTGATTTCTTTTTGTTGTCTGATTGCTGTGGCTAGGACTTCTAATACTATGTTGAATAGCAGTGGTGAGAGTGGATATCCCTCCCGCGTTCCTGACCTTAGGGGAAAAGCTCTCAGCTTTTCCCCATTGAGAATGATATTCGCTGTAGGTTTCTCATAGATGGCTTTTATGATATTGAGGTATGTACCCTCTATCCCTATACTCTGAAGAGTTTAGATCAAGAAAGGATGCTGTACTTTGTCAAATGCTTTTTCTGCATCTATTGAGAGGATCATATGATTCTTGTTCTTTCTTTTGTTAATGTATTGTATCACGTTGATTGATCTGCAGATGTTGAACCAAACTTGCAGCCCCGGGATAAATCCCACTTGGTCGTGGTGAATAATCCTTTTAATATACTGTTGGATCCTATTGGCTAGGATTTTGGTGAGAATTTTTGCATCCATGTTCATCAAGGATCTTGGCCTGTAATTCCCCCTTTTGATGGCGTCTTTGTCTGGTTTTGGGATCAAGGTAATGGTGGCCTCATGAAATGAGTTTGGAGGTTTTCCTTCCATTTCTATTTTTTGGAACAGTTCCAGGAGAATAGGTATTAATTCTTCTTTAAATGTTTGGTAGAATTCCTCTGGGAAGCCATCTGGCCCTGGGCTTTTGTTTCTTGGGAGATTTTTGATGACTGCTTCAATTTCCTTAGTGGTTATAGGTCTGTTCAGGTTTTCTATTTCTTCTGGTTCAATTTTGGTAGATGATACATCTCTAGGAGTGCCCCCATTTCTTCCAGGTTATCTAATTTGCTGGCATATAGTTGCTCATAATATGTTCTTATAATTGTTTGTATTTCTTTGGTGTTGGTTGTGATCTCTCTTTCATTCATGATTTTGTTGATGTGGGTCATTTCTCTTTTCTTTTTGATAAGTCTGGCCAGGGTTTTATCCATCTTGTTAATTCTTCAAAGCACCAGCTCCTAGTTTCGTTGATCTGTTCTACTGTTCTTTTGGATTCTAGTTCATTGATTTCTGCTCTGATCTTTATTATTTCTCTTCTCCTGCTGGGTTTAGGCTTTATTTGCTGTTCTTTCTCCAGCTCCTTTAAGTGGAGGGTTAGGTTGTGTATTTGAGACCTTTCTTGTCTCTTGAGAAAGGCTTGTATTGGTATATACTTTCCTCTCAGGACTGCTTTTGCTGTATCCCACAGATTTTGAACAGTTGTGTTTTCATTTTCATTGGTTTCCATGAATTTTTTAATTCTTCTTTAATTTCCTCGTTGACCCATTCATTCCTTAGTGGGATGCTCTTCAGCATCCATGGATTTGAGTTCTTTCCGACTTTCCTCTTGTGATTGAGTTCTAGTTTCAAAGCATTGTGGTCCTGAAAATATGCAGGGAATAATCCCAATCTTTTGGTACTGGTTGAGACCTGATTTGGTGACCTGGGATGTGATCAATTCTGGAGAATGTTCCATGGGCACTAGAGAAGAATGTGTATTCGTTGCTTTGGGATGGATTGTTCTGAATATGTCTGTGAAGTCCATTTGGTCCAGTGTGTCATTTAAAGTCTTTGTTTCCTTGTTGATCTTTTGCTTAGATGATCTGTCCATTTCAGTCAGGGGGGTGTTAAAGTCCCCCACTATTATTGTATTGTTGTCAATATGTTTCTTTGCTTTTGTTATTGATTTCCTTATATAATTGGCTGCTCCCATGTTAGGGGCATAGATATTTACAATTGTGAGATCTTCTTGTTGGATAGACCCTTTAAGTAGGATATAGTGTCCTTCTTCATCTCTTATTGCAGTCTTTGTATTAAAATCTAATTTGACTGATATAAGGATTGCCACCCCAGCTTTCTTTTGGTGTCCACTAGCATGGTAAATTGTTTTCCACCCCCTCACTTTCAATCTGGGGGTGTCTTTGTATTAAGATGAGTCTCTTGCAGACAGCATATTGATGGGTCTTGTTTTTTAATCCATTCTGATAGCCTGTGTCTTTTGATTGGGACATTTAGCCCATTTACATTTAGGGTAACTATTGAAAGGTGTGCATTTAGTGCCATTGTATTGCCTGTAAGGTGACTGTTACTGTATATTGTCTGTGTTCCTTTCTGATCTATGGTGCTTTTAGGCTCTCTCTTTGCTTAGAGAACCCCTTTCAATATTTCTTGGAGGGCTGGTTTTGTGTTTGCAAATTCCTTTAGTTTTTGTTTGTTCTGGAAGCTTTTTATCTCTCCTTCTATTTTCAATTAGAGCCTAGCTGGATATAGTATTCTTGGCTGCATATTTTTCTCGTTTAGTGCTCTGAAGATATCTTGCCAGTCCTTTCTGGCCTGCCAGGTCTCTGTGGATAGGTCTGTTGCCAATCTAATGTTTCTACCATTGTAGGTTACATATCTCTTCTCCCGAGCTGCTTTCAGGATTTTCTCTTTGTCTCTGAGACTCGTAAGTTTTACTATTAGATGTCCGGGTGTTGACCTATTTTTATTGATTTTGAGAGGGGTTCTCTGTGCCTCCTGGATTTTGATGCCTGTTTCCTTCCTCACATTAGGGAAGTTCTCTGTTATTATTTGCTCCAGTATACCTTCTGCCCCTCTCTCTCTTTCTTCTTCTTCTGGGATCCCAATTATTCTAATGTTGTTTCATCTTATCGTATCGCCTATCTCTCGAATTCTGCCCTCGTGATCCTGTAGTTGTTTATCTCTCTTTTCCTCAGCCTCTTTATTTTCCATCATTTGGTCTACTAGATCGCTGATTCTTTCTTCTGCCTCTTTTATCCTAGCAGTTAGTGCCCCCATTTTTGATTACACCTCATCAATAGCCTTTTTGATTTCGACTTGGGTAGATTTTAGTTCTTTTATTCCTCCAGAAAGGGTTTCTCTAATAACTTCCACGCTTTTTTTCAAGCCCAGCTAGTATCTCTAAAGTCATGATTCTGAACTCTAGGTCTGACATTGTACTAATGTCCGTATTGAGTAGGTCCCTGGCTGACGGTACTACCTCTTGTTCTTTTTGCTGAGGTGATTTTTTTCATCTTGTCATTTTGTCCAGAGGAGAATAAATGAATGAGAGAACAGAATGCTAACAGGTTAACAACGTCCCCAGCAAATATACTCTATACAAATCAGAAAAGACCTGAAACCAGGGGACAAGAAAGGGAAAGAAAGAAAAAAGAAAGAGAAAAAAAAAGGAAAAAGGAAAAGATAAAAACAAATAAAAACAGAACAAAACAAAAAAAAACCATAATATGATCAAATATGATCAGGCTAGTGCATAGATCAGTGCCACACACTAGATTTTGTGCGTATTTTGGTCTTTTAGAAGAAAGTGCCTCCTAAAATTTTAAAGGAAGAAAGACTTATATATGTACAAAATAAGGGCTGATACAATGAAAGGATGGAAGTTGAGTGTAAAGATGAAAATTATAAAAGATTTTATAAAAGGAATTGATAAGAAGTTGTTTAAAAAAAGAAAGAAGATTTAAAAAAAAAAAGAAAAGGGAGAGAATGTGATCAGGCAGGAGACTAGAACAAAGCCATACACTAGTGATTTAGGGTATATTTTGATCTGTTAGAAGAAACTGTATCTCAAAGTTTTAAAGAGAGAACAACTTAAATATATATATGCCAAAAATAAGGGTAAGTACTATGAAGGGATAAAATATGACTCTAAAAATGAAAAATAAAAAATGTTTTTTTAAAAAAGGGATTGATAAGATGTTGGTTGAAAAAGGGAAAAAGAAAAATTCAAAAAAATAAACAGTTAAAAAAATTTAACTTTGAATAACTAATGAATCATGGTAAAAAAGACATGAATTCTATGTGCAGTATTCCACTAGCGCTGGAGTTCTCCCGTTCTCCTTGATCGGTAAACGTGGTCTTGGCTTCCTGGCTGTTCGTGCTGATCTTCTGGGGGAGGGCCCTGTTGCTGTGGTTTCCAAACGTCTTTGCCGGAGGCGGAATTGCCCCGCCCTTGTGAGTCCGGGCTAAGCAAGCCGCTGGGGTTTGCTCTCAGGAGCTTTTATTCCCTGCAAGCTCTCGGTACAGCTTTGGAGGACCAGGGTGAAAATGGTGGCCGCCCAATCTCCATCCGGAGGAGCTGAGAACTCGGGGCCCCACTCCTCAGTGAGCCCCCAGAGAAAAGCAGTCACTCCCGTGTCCCCGGTCTCCGGCCGCACTCCGTGCTCACCTGGCCTGTGACCGAGTGTTTCTATCTCTGGCACCTGACCCCGTGTGGAAGCTCCAAACCCAGCAGATCCCTGCGGTGCGCTTCCACGCCGCTCCTCCCAGGGGAGGAAGGGGAGTCTCCCCAGCTCTGCCGCTTGTTGGGTCCCAGCTGGAGGAGCAGTGGCCCAACTGGGCCGCGGATCACAGTTTATGGCAACCCCGAACTGAGAGCCCACACCTCGGCTCCGTCTCTGCAGCCGGCTTCCCCGCTCGGATACCTGGGAGCTCTGCCACACTCAGGCACCCTGGTCTTTCTGTGACCCCGAGGGTCCTGAGGCACACTGTCCCGCGAGGGTTCCAGCCCCCCGCTAGCCACTGGAGCAACGTCCCTCAGTGGACCCAACTTCTAAAAGTTCCAGTTTTGTGCTCCGTGGCTCTATCACTTGCCAGAAGCAGCCAACGGAGGCCCCCTCCCCCGCCGTCTATCTCCCGAATATCGCCTCGGATTCACTTCTCCGCACGTCCTACCTTCCAGTAAGTGGTCGCTTCTCTGTCCCGAGAGTTGTTGCTACTGTCTTCTTCGGTCTCCTGTTGAGTTCGTAGGTGTTCAGAATGGTTTGATCCCTATTCAGCTGAATTCCTGAGACCAGACGAAATCCAGGTCTCCTACTCCTCCGCCATCTTGCTCCGCCCTGTACATCTATTTTTTTTATATTTATAATTTTATGACATCATATGGCAGTGAAGAGGGCCCTCACAAATACCCTGTTTCACCTTTTTTTCTAACCACTTAATAGGATTATACTTCTCTGTCCCTTTTTAATTTAGACATGATCATGTAATGTGTTTTGGCCAACATAAAGTAAGTGGAAATGACACAGGATAAAGACATGTGCAATTCACCTAATGGTTGATGGAACCTTTGTCAGCTGGTATCCCTGGAGAACAGAAAAGGTAGAACCATCCCCTCCCCCAAATAGTCTTCACTGGACTTACAGCATGAGCAAGAACTTACGTTTTTCTATGTTCAGATTTGGGAGTTGTTTACTTCAGCATAACTGGTCTATCTTGACTGACAAGGACTATACCTTTGTGATATTCTTCTTTGTTAATTGTAGATAAACTCAGTGAGTCCTACCTAGTTGGGAATGTTTTCCCCTCTGCAATCAAGAGGAGCTATCCTCAATATATGTGTGATTATCAATCTTGTGCTAGTTAGTCTTCTATGATAATATCTGCTATTGAAAGGTCCGATCTTTGATATGGTTCTTCAGATCCATCATCTTTTCTCTGGGGAGGTAAATAATGTTCTCAATTGCCCACATTTTGGTGATGCACAAAGAGACATGGTTTAGATAGAGAGATAGAGTGGGTGTTCCCCTCAATTCTTTACTTAACTCTTTAAGGTTCTAGGTAACTTTACATTTCTTTCTTTCTCCTCCCCCCCCTTTTTTTTTTGTTCTCTGAAGTATAGATCCCACCCCTTAATGATTTCAACAGAGTCTTTAGCCCATTTCAAGCAGTATTCATTATGCCACAATATTTTAAAAATCTGCTGTGTTGTATCACCTAAGGGACACAGTCAATTCAAGCAATAATTATGTACATTCAATGTACTTAGTTGAGAAAACCCTTGAAAGAATCCCTAAAGAATATCAGGGTCAAGGAAATAAAGCTAAATGTAAGGAAATAAGGTAGCAGATTGGTGTTTCAAACTCATAAAGAGTGTTAGGAAAACACTGGAGAATAAGTAAAGGTTGATAATCAGTTTTCCAGGGATAGAACATGTTAACTATTTTTATGTCTTATTATCTTCAGAAAATTCTCCCCATACACAATTTTATAGATGAGAAAACAGAGTTCAGAGTTACTGAAGAATATGATGGAGATCTCACATAGCAAGTAACCTGCAGAGTTTATAAATTAAACTCATCATTTCTATACCATTT
Organism: Callorhinus ursinus; assembly: GCF_003265705.2. Classification (NCBI taxonomy): domain Eukaryota; kingdom Metazoa; phylum Chordata; class Mammalia; order Carnivora; family Otariidae; genus Callorhinus; species Callorhinus ursinus. Next base: position 4,348,181 of record NW_027397104.1, read on the forward strand.
TGTTTTCTGTGAAGAAGGAGCCTTTATACTTGGGACTAAGGAAGCTGGCCTCTAGGAATCCTAGGACTACTTTTGTCTAGTTTGTGTCCATATAATTCCTCTGTGTTTATTTCCTTATACCATCAGGAAGGGGTAGAGCACACACAGGGGACAGCATCGGGCACACACACCAGGGGACAGTGTTTCCAGGTCCAGGCTTTAGACCTGAGATTACTTTGCTGCTTCCAAACTTTCACTGGACAATGTGATCATGGTCCCTGCTGTCACTCAGCCTTTCCTACAGAGGCTTACCCAGAACCTGTCAGTGACTGTTCAGGATACCTGGCTCCTTTTTTTGGAAGGTGACTTCTGACCGGGTACTAATCAAGTTCTCCAATTCTTTTTACTTCATAAAGTATTTTAGTACCAAGGTTAATTCTCATTAATTATTTTTATTATGAAAGTGATTATTTTGGGGGAAGTTAAATGGTGGAGAGGCAGTCTATATATCTAAGTTGATATACGGTGTAAAAATATTACACAGGAAGGTAGCAGGAGAGCAAAGGAAGCTCTGCAGGTAAATGCCTAGAGAGTAGCAAAAGCTCCTGAAAGAAATTGAGACTTTCAAAGATTGTGAAATTACTGGATCTAAGCCAAAATCCAAGGGTAGAGGGGCAACCATAGGGCAATCTGCATAAGGCAATCTATTGTTAATAAGTCACACAGTCTGTGGTATTTTGTTACAACAACCTGAACCAGATAAAGATAGTTGGTATTCTGGAATGTTTTATTAATGCACTTTTCTGTCTGATCATGGCACTTGTGGACCCTTTCAGTTACAAAGCATAGTCCTTCAACTGTGAGCTATACTACTGAAAATGTCTTAAAATATTATCTATTCTCTATATTGTCCCAGCATTTTATAATCTTAATACTGTATCAAGTTCTCTTATGTGTTTTCTTTTCCTATTTGCTTCTGACCTGTGTGTGTGTGTGTGTGTGTGTGTGTGTGTGTGTTTAATCAAGTTTTTTTCCTTAAGAGTTTTTAAGTTATACGTTATTTTCATGAATCTCATTGTTAGCTTTAATTCAAAATATTTATTTTGTGCATCTTCAATATGGAGAAGTATGACTAATTGAATGAATAATTGTCTATAATCCCACACCCCTGAAAAAATCTTAACTTACGTTAATAGAAAAATAATATACAAGTATGACAAAAGTTCAAATCACAAAGAAAGTTATAAAACCAAAATAAACTTTATTCCCACCTTATTTCCCCTCAAAAATCTCTGTTACAGATTTTTTTGTCTATGGTATCCTTTTGTAAGAGTGTATGTGTGTGTGTACACATATATAATCAGTTATATGTCATACAGAATGATAGATATTATGAGAAGATTACAAAATAATCTTTAATGTTAACAATATGTTAAATATTATCTGTATTGTAAAAAGTATCACAACAAAGGGATCATACTCTGTACACTATTCTTTGCTTTTTTTTTTTTTTTTTGGCTTAATATACCTGAGAGATTTTCCACCTTAACATGTAAAATGTGCCTATTTAATTATAAGCTTTTTAATATTCCATACAGAGGTAAACCATCATTTATTTGACCAGTTATTGGTGGATAGATACTTTGGGCTGACTCACCACAAGTGAGGCTGCCACAAGCAAGATCACACATTTCTTTGCAGAATTTCACACATAAATGTCCTCGCAGGGGAATTCCCAGGCCAGAAGGTCTCAACGGGGTGATTCTTGACTGACCTGAGTTGTGGGATTCCCTCAGAGAATTTGGGCAGATAGGTCCCTTGTAGAATTCCTTACAGCCTCAGTTCCCTCACATGTACTATTTACGAATCCCAACAGTGCCCATTCCTTTCTTATTATTTTGTTATAAAACTAAGCAGAAATAGTAACTGCCTCTCACAGAGTTGTTGTGAGGTTTGGAAAGATATGTAAATACCTATATATGACCCATACTTGATGAATAAGAAAGAACTGCATATTTTTATTTTTCTAAGTATAATTATCAGAGAGGAGAAAAAACCATAATAGACTAATGAAAGAAAAACAACTTACTGGTGAGGATCTTTTGTTTGAAAACAAAGACAGTAGAGGTTGATGGGAGCTATAGTATTAAGTCATGTTAGCATATTTATAACCATTGCCTGAACTACTTTCAAAATGAATTGACTCAATTTACATTAAAAGACACTCGCCTAATTTAAAAATGAGGGAAAATAAGAAAAAGATTTAACAAATCACAAAACATGATGGGAAAGAAACCAAGAACATAGAATTTTATATAGTTACTGCTATTGGTCCTTCCATTTAACCTACAAGATCCCCATATTATATTTAGAAACCTGGAAGCCGTTGTATTGTTGGAAAGCCTTGGTGTTTTCAACTCCTCATCCTCAAACCATTGCCTCCCACCTACCCCTCCACCCCCATGGGAGGCAAGCTCCTTTGTTCATCAACGATATTCCTTGTTTTCCTGTCTAGCTACTTCTCTGCCTTCAGCATTTCTTGTGAGATCACACTGAAAACAAATTGAGTTCTCTCCAGACATCAAAAGAGAGACCAAAAGGGAGGAAGAATGAAATTGGGGCCAAAAGGTTAAGAGAGGAAAGATGTAGTTGCTCTTTTTCTGGGCTAGGACACAGTGGTTTCTGTCTGAGTGAGCAATTAGAGACCTCTGGAGAGCCAGGTTGCTGTATTTCTGCCCCAAACCTTGGTAATTTGGTCCTAGGTGTAGTTGTCCTTGAATTTTTCTGTATTTTTTTTCCCCCTGATGCTCTGGGTCAAAATGTCTCAGGTAAACACTTCCCATTCTCTGTAATAAATTCCTAGTTTCAAATCACCACTGTGATAGTGCTAAAATCTTTCTTACACACATGTGCCCCGATCCTACAATCTTGGAGCCCAGGGAAGGTGAATTGAGAAATCATAGATCAAAAGAGTTAAGACTCTGTGGTCTGTATATACACACAGGGGTGCACAAGCATAAATAGGCTCTTCCCATTTCTGTTCGCAAGGTGATGGTCTACTTTGCCAGCATTTCTAACCTCTCCTTCTGTCTCTACTCTTCCATGTCCATTGTAAACATAAGCGTGTACATCCAGCCAAAAGATACACATGTGCACAAATACATATGTACATATGTATGTATACACACATACATGTATATGTGTGTGTGTGTGTGTGTGTATTTCATTATATCCATACAACTATTTTGGTTTTATAATAACTATAAAAATGAGGCTGTATGATTCAGGTAATGATACCCTTATTCTAATACCAAAGAGAGAGAAGATGCTCAAGAAATAATAGTTACATTTAAATACAATACTGGTGTTTTGATTTGTCACATAATTTTCTAGGTTTAAACAGAACAATCAAACGAATAAAAGAATGTGTTTCTAAGCAAGATAAAATAGATCAAATTAACGTTGGGGAAACAAAAACAGTCTGACTTATTTTCTGTCTTCGGCAGTCATCTAGAAAAATATACCAGATACCTGAGGAACACAAATGGTATTTAACAAATTCTGTGCCTTGCAAAATTAAAGATATTAGTGTGGGAATCTAAGGAAGGAGAGGACCAGTAAAGGGTAATAAGTGCTATGTCATTTGATTCTGCTTAAATAGAAGGCAAACACTTTTCCTTTTGTAAAGAGGATTTTTTTTTCTCATCGTAATCATTTGTTTATCAGATTGAATTCACAAACGCAGTATTTTAGTATTTGTTAAAATTAGTTTTCCTTATCTTTCTGTCTTCTATCTGTAAAGAAACCACACTGTGTTTTCTCAAAAAGCCAAAATTGTTTGATAGTAAATAGCTCTTCAAAGTGTCATTTAAGTCACATACCCACCATTGTTAATTATTATTTTTTTTAAGATCTAGCTTCCATATCTTGCAGTTACCAGGATGTAACTGGAGTTAATTATGTATCCAACATAATGGTTAGACAAGAGAACAAAGTGCTTCCTTTCTTAAGTATTGGATCTTATTTCTAGGTCTGCTACTTGTTATTAGTTGTTTGACTTGTATGAAGTTAGTTAAAACCTCTGATCTTTGTTTCCCCTTCATTAAAAGGAGGCATAAAACCAACCTCCTGATTCCTCACAATTGTTATGAGCCCTGTTATAGGAAATGTGAGCATACTTGTTAATTTGGGGGACGATAATTATATACATATTTTCAGGTAACTAGAACTGAGAAGAGGATAATGTTAAGGTCTACATATTAAAAGAAGGAGGTTAACCGATATGCCAAATCTGGAATGGCCACTGCCCCAGGGCATGAAAGTGCCTTGACTGAATTTTTATTAATGGGCCTAAACACTTCTCCAAACAGATAAAGGTTTATATCCAACACTAAGAAAAATTAATAATCCTGTTGCTGGTGCACATTAGAACAGATCAGCAATGATTTCCACTCAGCAGTGAGAAATAAACAGTAGAGCAAATCATATTTAAAATTAGACATTTGCCTTAAAGGTTAATGCCTACTTTTATTTTCTCTGGGCCATTGTTCTAGCCATTTTGCCTATGACTATTTATTTTCAGGCGTACTTTCTATCCCCTCTCTCCCCCGCCCCCCGCCCCGTTCCTCTCTCTAGAGCAGGGAGTGATCTTTGAAAACTACATTGCTAAGGTTTGATTATCCATTGAATTCAACTTTTTTTCTTTCACCCTAAGTGGCTGGAGATTGAAGTGGGTGAAGGACAGCGAGGCTAATTCTTCACCTCCCTGCTTTGGGTGGAATCTTCAGCAGTGGCTGTTTCTCCATGATTCTAGTTCTTTCTATACAGCCCTGTCTTGCCACTAGTTCTTTACTCTACGGTTTTCATCGCCTCTGGAAGCCCACACCATAGCTCCAACTCCCGCCTGTGGTTCTTCCTCCTGAGTTCCACCTCCCAGCTGGTGGCCCTTTCCACATGGCTCATCTGGTGGTCTCCTGGACAGCCCCTTCACTGGGATCACAGCTCCCTCCTGATGACCCTGGCTTCTGGATTCTGATATCATCATCTCTTCTTCTCTATGTACCCCTACTTTCAAAGGTAACAGCAACTTCTCACAGATGATTTATCTCTGGATACTTGATCTTCCCATGTTTTCAGCTTTTCTGAAAACTCTGTTTGTGGAATTAAAATCTGTAGTGTGGTTCTGCTTTCCACATAGACCTGATAGAGGCCTCAGATAACAGTGGAGTATATCCAGCTCTTTAAAAAGTAAGAAACAGGTTGAAAGGAAGGGGATGGGTGACTTAAACAAATCTCTGTTGAACCAAATGCAATGATGTTATATATATCATGAAAACCTAATCATCTTTTGACCTAATCATCACAATAAAATTTTGATATGGATTCTTTTAGACTATCAGCTAAATGATGGCAGTTTAAAATTTGTACAATTTGCTCATTAATTGGTTCTTGACTATAAAGTCAGATTTTTTTTCACCTTGGGTATTTGTAGAATATTTTGGCCTAAATCCTAACCATTCTTCATGGAGAAGAGTTTAGACTGCAGTTTGCCAAGAAATAAACTAGGATAGATTTTTAGAGGATTTCCTAATAAATCAATGTGAGAAATGAGAAATTTCCATTTAAAATTGAGATGGATTGTCCTGAACACATCATTATGTATCTACATCTATAGAATTAATAGAAATGTATGCATTCTACTGGGTATTTACCCCAAAGGTACAAATGTAGGGATCCAAAGGGGTACGTGAACCCTGATGTTTATAGCAGCAATGTCCACAATACCCAAACTGTGGAAAGAGCCAAGATGTCCATCGACAGATGAATAGATAAAGATGTGGTATATATATACAATGGAATATTATGCAGCCATCAAAAGGAATGAGATCTTGCCATTTGCAATGACATGGATGGAACTGGAGGGTGTTATGCTGAGTGAAATAAGTCAATCAGAGAAAGACATGTATCATATGACCTCACTGATATGAAGAATTTTTAATCTCAGGAAACAAACTGAGGGTTGCTTGAGTGGTGGGGGGTGGGAGGGATGGGGTGGCTGGGTGATAGACATTGGGGAGGGTATGTGCTATGGTGAGTGCTGTGAATTGTGCAAGGCTGTTGAATCACAGATCTGTACCTCTGAAACAAATAATACATTATATGTTAAAAAAAAAAAAAAGATAGCAGGAGGGGAAGAATGAAGGGGGGAAATCGGAGGGGGAGACGAACCATGAGAGACTATGGACTCTGAAAAACAACCTGAGGGTTCTAGAGGGGAGGGGGTGGGAGGATGGGCTAGTCTGGTGATGGGTATTAAAGAGGGCACATTCTGCATGGAGCACTGGGTGTTACATGCAAACAATGAGTCATGGAACACTACATCAAAAACTAATGATGTATGGTGATTAACATGATAATAAAAAAAGAAAAGTATGCATTGACAAAGATATATGTCATGGTTTCTTGTTGATTGGGATAATGTTCCACATACTATTATTTTCAGCATTATTTATTAAAGCTAAAAATGAAAACACTTTAGCAGTTGGGAAGCATGGAAAGCTTATGTAGAGTAGGGGATGGATGGCCATGGGAGCCTGGTGGGACAGTGAGCCTGTTGTCTTTGTGCCGTGGTGAAAAACATGAGCCTGTGTGTGTGATCTGACATGTACAATGTTGTTAGATTTCAGTTTCCCCATTTGGGAAAAACATGATAATGTTCTTGACAGTATTTCTGGAAATATAATGAGAGGAAGGTATTGCTTTCTATAGTAGGTAGAGCAATGGCCCACAAAGATACCCACATCCTAACTGTAGGACTCTGTGAATGTATTGCTTTACATAACAAAAGTGACTCTTCAGATGTGGTAACGTGAGGGATTTTGAGATGGGAAGATGACGATGGATTGTTGAGGTAAGCCTAGCATAATCATAAGGATGTTTATGGGAAGGGGGTAGGAAGATCAGAATTAGAGAGAGCTGTGATAGTGGAAGCCAACATTGGAGTGAGGAAAGGACCATGAGCCAAGGAATGTGGGAAACCTCTCACCCACATGGAAAAGGCAAGGAAACATTCTTCCGTAGAGCTGGCAGAAAGAATGCAGGCTTGCTGACCCATTTTAGATGTCTGACTCCAGAACTGTGACAGCAAATTTATGTTGTTTAAAGTCACTAAGTTTGTGGTATTTGTTATAGCAGCATTTGGAAACTAGTATTTACCTTATTGTGATGTTTAAATTATGTATATAAATAGGTTGTGGGCTCTCTATTTGATTATTCTATGAACATTTCATTATCCCACTTTATCATCATGAAAGTAATTGGAGACAGAGATCAAATCTCTGCATCAATAATTGCTTGGGTCAGTATGCTTCTAATAATAGGGAAATTCAGCTAAACCTCACATAAAGATAGAGGTCGATTCTATTAGATGGTCAGCTAATGACACTGTTAGGGACAAACTGCTGGAGCTGTGTATTAAGCTAAATGTTTCATCTAGGGAAAGAGGAGGAGAACTCATGGCTCAGGGATACAAGATTCAGTGATGGTGTGGATGATCTTGGTCACCTCCGCAGATGTTCTTGACCAGCCATAGGAACATTCATGTCGCTTTTCTCATGATATATTTTCATCTAGAAGTCCTTGTTCATTAAAATAAGGACTTATATGTGTTCATTTACTTTCTGTTGGCTCCAAGCTGCAGTGATTGGCTTCTTCATGACCTGAAAACACAGCTAAGTTCTGGACTAAGTACAGACTTAAAACAAGGCCTAATGATTTCAGCAATAGAAGCAGCACATGACACCTCCAAGTCCTTTTTGGGGGGCTCGATGGATCCAGAAGAAAGCCATGCCCATATCCTTTCCCCTCAATACTAGATCCCAGGAAACAGCACTCACTGAACACAGAAATCCTTCAAGCTGGATGTGGATAGGAAGGTGATGGGATGGATCCAAGTTTGGCTAGATGAAGTTCCCACTGAAAAGAAGCCAAGTAACAACTGCTGCAGCCCTGTTCTATGAACACGATTCTGTCTTTTATAGTATTTCTCGCAGCATTATTCATGGTGCGTGGTAGCAAGGCCAACTGCTTACTAACCTCTCTCTTCTCTCAAGGGAATATACAAGCACTAATTTAAAGCAGGGAACAATCCCTAATTCCTGGTTTAGACTCCTATTTCTCTGGCATTCAGGAATAATGAAAAAGGAGAATAGTCTGGGATTTGAGGGAACCTGTCTAAGCATATATGTTAATATTTTTTTCAGGTAACGTCAGCTAACTTACTTGAAACTTCTAACCGGTATAGGGGCATGCTGCCACCGGCCATGTGTGCTCATCGGAAAAATTTAAAATCACTCTTTCTGAAATTGAACATCTCTTGTTAGAGATAAGTAGTGATATGAGTCATAAAATTCTAGCTGAAATCTCAATTTGCATGTTTGGAAACACAACATTTGGGGCACAACATTATCCGAAGGGAGATTTAAAAACAACTCAGTATCGTTTTAATTATACAAACTCAATCTTCTGTAAAAGTTTAATACTAAATTTTTGTCAAAGGACAAGTGAGTTTCATTAATCTGGAGGCCTTAAATACATGAGAGTAAATGTCGTTCTGCACTAGTTTTAATATGTGAATACAAGGAGGAAGAAAAACTACTTCTTAGGCCAAATTAGAAAAACCTATCTAAGAAAAATACTCCTAGTTTTTAAAAACTTATTTTAAATATGTGGTATTCAGGGTTAAGTAAGTTATGTAATGATTCTATCTTGCATGTCACAGATTCAAATGGTGGTCACGGCTGCTAGCTCATCATACGTATTATTTAAGGTCACTAAGAGTGGTAGCTGGTGCCAGGCAACATTGCAAGATTTCAAAGGAGTTTTCTCCCTGGTCTAATGTCTAATTGGTGAGATTCCCATCTCTTAGGTATGCAGTTATAATTCATGGAACATAGAGCCGTACTTTACTCTTTATCAGAACTTACAGTAGACATTTGATGAATTATTATAATTAGTGATGAATAATGACTAAATGTTTTTTTTAATTGCTCTTACACATGTAAGAGGTGACCTAGTTGGCATCTAAAGTACTTGCATATTTACAATTAATCTATCACAGGGTGATAGTATCAGAGCTTCTTAAAGAATTGTCAGGAGTTAATAGAGATGCTTGCCATCTCACTGAAGTTCCATCTTCCACACAATTGTCTACATAATCTGGTTAACAACTTAACTATGTGCTGGACACAGACCTGTTGTGGAATCCCTTCTCTGTGGTTCTGGTTTCAGTGGATGGTAGTGTTTTTGAAAGCTGGAAAAGACTGCTGTTTTTCTCTTCTTTCATATTCCATTTAAAAATCTGAGGGAATTGACAGATGTGTCACTGATCACTGTATCATAAGCCCACCCACTGTAATAGAAAAATACGTAAAGAAAGATTAAATGGGATTTGTGATTGATAATTAATTGAATGAAAATGATAATTATATAAGAAGCAGTAAAGATCTTGGCTAAAATTCAGTAAACATCCCTGAGAAACATATTTTAAAATAGACAAAGCTATGGGACACCTGGGTGGCTCAGTTGGTTAAACGTCTGACTCCTGATTTCAGCTCAGGTCAGGATCTCAACATCATGAGACCCAGCTCCCTCCCCCCACCCTTCTGTGCTCAGCATGGAGTCTCCTTGAGATTCTCTCCCTCCCTCTCTGTGTGCCCCCTCCCTCCACCACTGCTTGCACTTTTTCTCTAAAAAATAAATAAAATAAAAATAAAAAATAACAAAATAGACAAAGCGAGGAAAAGGTTTTTATCTAAACTATTAGTTACTTCAAACTCTATAGTAGAATGACCAATACACTGTTTTAAATTAAAAAGTGAAATAGCAATGGCTAATAGCATACAGTATAATTGCTATTTTTTTGTGATTGTAGACATTTTTGTTGATGTAATAATAATGAAGGTAATAGTGTCAAATAGAAAAAATAATTATTCATAAATTCCATCATTGCATAAGTAAAAAATCCTGAGTAGACCACTCAAAACTATGAGATGTAATGGAAATGTTTACTTAAGGGTCTGAGTAAGGAAAAATAATTAAAATATAAGTGGTCTGAGTTCCAGCAACAACTACCTAAATTATATAATTGATAAATACCATTCACAATATAACAGAAAGAAATATTTTGGGGAACAGACACTAAGCAATCTGAGTGAACTATATGAAGAAAACTACAAAATGACATGCCCAAAGACACATTTTATACATCCGTTGATATGGGTGTCCATGGAGGAAGGTAGAGGAGAGGTTTGCTATGAATGGAATGGAAATGAACTAAGAACAGAGACTTCACCAGACCAATGACAATGGCACATCATGAACAGAGGGGTTATGTTTATTTTGTATGTTTAATTTGTCTCCTTTTCCCTGAGGTTTAAGAAAAGAGTAAGAGGTAACTGGGGAGTTGGATCATGTTCTCGTTTCCAATAAATGTGAAAATAGCCATCCTGTCCAAGTCAGTCTACAGTTTGAATATTTTATCGATCAGCATCCAAATAGAAGTTTTCTTTGGCATTTGAAAGGTTACCTAGAGGTACAACTGAGCAAGCATATAAAAAATGAAATATTTGTCAATGATGGAGTTTTGATAACTGGATTATGTGAAGATCACAGACAAAGGGAACTGGGAAACAATCCATATGAAGAGAAAGCGGAAACAAGGGGAAAACCTACAGTTGTAATAATCCATATGAAAATAAAGGGGAAGGTAAACAGAAAAGCTTGAGGTCGTATCCATATCACCTTTTAGACTCCTTACCATTGCTAGCTTCACTTTTTAGAAAAGTGAAACAGGGAAATTAGGTAAGTCCCCCGAGGACACAGCTCAAAGCAGCAAACATTTATTGACTCCCTAATAGTGAAAGATACTGGACTAAATGCTGGACATTTAAAAAATAGGTAAGATAATAGTCTTCTTTTGGACTTAGATATAGTTTAGGAGAGGAGTCAGGAAAATAGGCAAAAGAGACTTCAAGGCCAGATCATTTTGACATCAACATTCATATTAATTCCGTTGCTATGCTATGTTCTGTATTAGAATACAAGTAATACATACCGAGAGAGAGAAAGAACAGTACATTTTATTAGTTATCAAAGAAAATGCAAATAACCTTTTCATCCTTAATTAGCAAATGTGAAAGCACTATTCATAACACTCAGAGTTCCTGAGGTCAGGGGAAAAAAACTGGCAGAGTTGTTCATCACTGTCATTTGTGGCTGCATTCCAAAGAATTATTCCTATTTATGCAATTTGGCAGTGGATTTCGAGAGTCATAAACACATTTATATAATTTAACTAAATAATGCCATTTTTCATAATCTAATCTTTGAAATTACTTACAGTGAGGGAAATGGATATATTAATGAAATTATTTATTTAAAAAAATACTTTTTTGTAGTTTCTATCTGCCACCATACAACATTATTATAATATTGACTATATTCCCTATGTGGTACTTTTCATCTCCATGACCTATTTATTTTATAACTAGTTCTTATCTCTTAATCCCATTCACCTATTTTGCCTTCCCTCCCACAACCCTCATCCCTCTGGCAACCACCAATTCCTTCTCTGTATTTGTGATTCTGTTCCTATGTTTTTGTTTCTTTGTTTCCTTTTGTTTTTGAGAGTCCACATATAAGTGAAATCATATGGTATTTGTCTTTCTCTGACTTACTTAGTATAATATCCTGTAGTTCCAACTATGTTATCACAAATAGCAAGATACTCTATCATCTATGGATGGAAACTTGGGTTGTTTCCATTATCTTGGCTTTTATACAGAATGCCACAATAAACATAGGGGTGAGTATGTCTTTTTGAATTGGTGTTTTCCTTTTCTTTGGGTAAATACCCAGTAGTGGAATTATTGGATCGTGTGGTATTTCTCTTCTTAATTTAAGGAACCGCACCAATTTGTATTTCCACCAACAGTGCGTGAGGGCTCCCTTTTCTCCCCACCCTCACATACCTCACCAACACTTGTTACCTTTGTTCGTTCATTTGTTTTTGTCTTTTTGATACTACTCATTCTGCCAGGTATAAGATAATATCTTGTTGTGATTTGCACTTCCCTGATTAGTGGTGTTGAGCATCTTTTCATGTTGGCCTTCTATATGTTGTCTTTGGCAAAATGTCTATTCAGGTTCTCTGCCCATTTTTAGATCAGATTATTATTATTTTCTTTTTGTTGTTTGTTTTTGTGTGTGTTTTGGTATGTAAGTTCTTTATATATTTTGGATATTGATCCCTTATTGGATATATCATAAACAAATACCTTCTCCCATTCAGTAGGTTGCCTTTTCATTTTGTTGATCGTTCTTTTGCTGTTCAAAATCTTTTTATTTTGGTGTTGTCCCAACAAGTTACCTTGCCTCAGGAGACATATCTAGAAAAATGTTGCTAAGGCTAATGTCTAAGGTTACTGCTTATGTTTTCTTCTAGGAATTTTGTGATTTTAGGTCTCACATTTAGGTCTTTAATCCATTTTGAATTTATTTATTTATTCTTTTTTTGTGAAGTAAGAAATTGGTCTGGTTTCATTCTTCTGCACGTAGCTGTCCAGTTTGCCTGACACCATTTATTGAAGAGAACGTCTTTTCCCCACTGTATATTCTTGCCTCTTTGGTCTCTTTCAGCCACATGCCTGCCTCTGGAAAGTAAATTAAAACTTCACACCAGGGGCTTCTGGATGACTCAGTCGGTTAAGCTTCCGACTTGATTTTTGGCTCAGGTCATGATCTCAGGATCATGAGATTGAGCCCCACATCAGGCTCTCTGCTCACTGTGGAGTTTGCTTGTCCCTCCCTTCTGCTCCTCCCGCTTCTCTCTCTCTCTCTCTCATGTGTGCACATGCATAAATAAATACATAAATCAAATCTTTAAAAAAGATTCACACCAAGTTCTCATTTGCAAAATTGAGGCTGATATTTAATTTATTTGCTCTTTTAATGTTTACTAACCACGTACATGTGCTGGGCTCCAGGTTGAATTAATCCTTCTGATAGCCTCTGCCTTCCATTGAAGATCCACCAATCAAATGAATTTCAACACTTACACAGGCCCCACATTCTTGTCCTCATTCTTTTTTCCTTCCCTTCTGTTGTGGCCATCCCTTGCAGATCCCATCATTAGTTTTTTCCAAGTGCCTTCTGGAAATCTCAGTTCACGGAGAATAGCATTTTTATAAACTCACGCTTTCCCCTGACTATTGTATTTACCTCTGGACCTTAATTGTCTTTCCTGTTATCATGCTAGTTTCTGAACCACTTAGAGACCTTCATTTACACACACACACACACACACACACACACACACACACACACACACACACTCCCACATTCATACCTATTTACTTGGAAGCATCATACATAGTCAGCATTTCTTTGGCTCCTGTGCCAGTCCTGACATGTTTCAGCTTCATTCAGAAATGCTCCTCACCTTCAAGCACATGGACTTAGTTCACCTCACAAAGTCTTTGGCACTTGAGCCCCTGGGTTAGTTTCACAATTAATAAGCTTATGATCTCAACATAGCAGCATCGGTCCGGGATTCCATCTGATTAAGTGACTTCTGTCACTTCAGCAACCCACTCAGCTAACTACATTTAAGATCTTTTTACCACACAGAGCTGTTCTCCCTGAAATGCCAATCTCTAAAATTCTCAGATCACATCTTCTATCCTACTTGCCTCTTGCACTTGCTCCCTTCACTCGCACTTAACATATTGCTGGGTAAGATATGGAGAAGTCAATACAGAGGGGTTTTGGGTGAAGTCATCCCCTTTCTGGCTTTACTGCCCTTCACTGTTCACTCAGCCTGTAGCTCATGGTGAAATATTTTAGTGACATTCTCACCAGCACCATCGATTGCTTTGTCCACATTTTATTTATTTGTTAATTTTGTTCTTGATGCATCAGTAGGGAAAACAAAGAATGAATCCAGGGCACTTGACTTAAAGGATTTAAAATTGTGATGAAATTATATATTCAAGTGGGCCCTTTAGAAAATGATGACATTGTGACCCTATTCAGTTACGTGTTAGAAAATTCGATCAATAATTAAAAGCTAATGCAGTAATTTTGTTTGTATTTTTAAAGAAAATGACTTTATATCCTTTAAATAAATAAAACAACACTGAAAAATACTGAGAAGAACCACACCAAATTATGTATTATCTCCCCACTGTCTCAGCCTGTACTTTTCCAATTCAGGGGTATTTGTTAAAGTTCCCAGGATCTTTTCGATTCACTATGTTTCTTTTGAACCGCCTCTATAAGTTGGGAAGTTGGGATAGGAGCCTTTTTTCTATGGCACAAGAATATTCTTCTTTCTTTGATCTGTAATAATACCTGTGTCATGGGGTTGTTTGTACCAGGCAAATAGCGGGAGATACAAAAATCACGAATTCTGTTTTATTCAGGCTTTTTGTTCTATTGTTCATTGTATTTCCCCTCTGTCTTGTATGTTTGCACAGTTTCTATGCCATTTCTTTTGCAATTGATTCATGTTCATATCCAGACGTTCTCATTGTTATGATATGGTATGGGTTAATTTTCCTTGACTCTCTATTTTTCCTGGGGATTGACCTATAGCTTGAGTGATAGATACTGCTTTTTATTAACCTTTAACCTAGGAAATCAGGGGTTTGTGAAGACATAGCTCTGATGGGGCAGCATGTAGTCCTTGTGTGTGGGCTTGGACTCTGACATTTCTTTTGAGACCCCTTTAATTTTTTATTTTTTTCAGATTTTATTTGAGAGAAGAGGAGAAGGGAAGAGGAAGAGAGGGGGAAAGAAACTTAAGCAGACATGCGCTGAGCATAGAGTCCAATGCGGGGCTCAAGCTCGCGACCCTGAGATCATGACCTGAGCCAAAACCAAGAATCGGATGCTCAACCAACTGCTCCACCCAGGCCCCCTTTTGAGATCCCTTTAAATGTCTTGCATTGGGATTATTTTACCCAAACAGAAATACAGTCTATACCCATAAGCTGTAGCTTGTTCTCCCAGTTTGTCCCAGGACCCTGGAAAGAATATGCTGTAGGAACCTCTTCCTCCATCTTGAGATCTTAATAGACTTACACTGAAGCTACTCTCTCAGCCTGTACTTTTCCAATTCAGGGGTATTTGTTAAAGTTCCCAGGATCTTTTCGATTCACTATGTTTCTTTTGAACCGCCTGCATAAGATGAAGTTGGGATAGGAGCCTTTTTCTATGGCAAAAGAATATTGTTTAACTGTCATTTTTTGAAGTTGTTGCTTTAAGGACAAAACTTCTCTGCATTAAGAGGCTAGAGTCAGCTACAAGACGTACAGTTCTCTAAGAATAGCATATCTAGATCTTTCTATAGTCCATCAGTGTCCATATGTCCTGAGGCCTTTGGAACTTATTTTAGGTTAAGTTCCCCCAAATCAGACTCTGGATGAGGACTCCTGAGGGAGTGACTAAAGAAATGGTCTTGGGAAACTGTAAGGGAGAGAGGGAAACGGGATAGATAAGGGGGCACATCTCATGTGAAATCCCACAGAAGGTATCTTCAGTCTGATCTCATAGAGGAACTCGAGGCAAGGGAACTGGACGTGGGTACTCTGAAATGTACCTCTCTCCTCAGTTGAGGACATAGATACTAAAATCATTCTGACCTAAGAAGCTTAGTAGACCTTGTAAATAAGCCTCAGTGTTGGCCTTTGGAAATAGGGCAAGGGTGGGAATGAACAAGCTCCACCATTCGCCACTACAGATTTCCCATTTGGCACAGTTGGATTCTCTCTCTCCCCTTGGGATTCCTCAATTTACCTCTATTTCCAATCTTCCTCTTCCCACATTCACTTTTCTATGAGACTTAAATAGCAATAAGCCTTCCTGTAGATAATATTTTGCATATTCAATGCAGACACAATAATGATGACTAACCCCTCGGTCTGTGAAGTTAACTTGCTGATTATTTGCATAAAACACTCTTTTTAGAAAATACTACCATAATGAAGCTTACTGGTGACAGTGATTCCTGTAGGTCCCATTGTCTCGTAGCCATTCTTCTATGCCAACTGTAGCTGCAGATACCTATAAGAAGCAAAATTCTTAATTCAAGGCACTTGTGTCCTCAAAGAAAAACTTCTCACTTGATGGACATTAAATTTAAAATTGGAGTTAATATGTGACAGTACTCCTTGGGATTATGGAAATTGATTATTTTCACACTGGTTATTCCCTTAAAAAAAACAATAACTGGTGCTTCCAGTCTTGAATGTCCTTCTAAATTAATCTGTCAAGCAACAGAATCTTTGCAAAGCTCAGTTCATGGATTTCATTTGACCAAGGTCCATAGTCTGTATCTGTGTACAATAAAGTACAGATTTAACCAATCCTACTTGGTTTTAGAGAAAAGGAAAATGTTGGGAAAGGCAGTCTCAGGTGCACAGACTTTCAGTCACTGCCCCATGGTCTGAATAAGAATGGGCCTTTGGCCTGGGACCCTTCCTCACAAGGAGCAGATCCTTACAGATTGTGAGAGACTTGTCACTTTATGAGAAAATACCTTTTCATGTTTCAGACTCAGTGTGTCCTCTTCGTTCTGTGTAAGCACCTGTGTCATATGGATCATGGTCCTCCCCACTGCTAAATTTGTCCCCTGTAGAAGAGGAACATGTGTCCTGTTCTTTGGCATAAGAAGGGGGTGTGTGTAGACAAAACACTCAAAATAGATGAGGTTTCCCATATTTAGATTTAATATCATTAGAATCATACAATGTGAACTTTTGACTAAAAGTTTTTGACTAAAAGCTTTTCCATTACCTAATGTTTTGGAGGATTTGTTTCATTGTGTGGATGTATGGATATACTGTTTTTTTCGCACTGTTCTTTGATGGATATTTGTGGTGTTTTCGGTTCTTGGCTGTTGTGAATAAGGATGTAAATTGATATACAAGTATTTTATGGGCATACATTTCCATTTCCCTTGGATTATAAATCCTCCAATATTTTTCCTCACTTAAAAGTGTATTTTGGCAGGGCACCTGGATGGCTTAGTTGGTTTGGCGTCTGGCTCTTGATTTCCACTCAGGTCATGATCTTGGGGACCTAGGATCAAGCCCCACATCAGGCTCTGTCCTCCATGCAGAGTCTGCTTGTCCCTCTCTGTGCCCCCACTTGCTCTCACTCTTTTTCTCAAATAAATATATAAATAAAATCTTTTTTTAAAAAGTGTATTTTGGCTATTCCAGGTTTTTTCATTTTCATGTACATTTAAAATATTTTTTGTCTACTTCTTTTAAATAGCCTGCTCAAGTTTTGATAGTGAATTGCATTTACTCTGTATGTTGAGGAGATGAATATCTCAATGATTCTTAGTCTTTAAATCAAGGAACATGGCATATCTTATCCAATTTTTCTGTAATTTCTTTCAGTAGTGTTTCATAATTTTTAGTATAGAGGTCTTTGAAATCTTTTGTAAGGTTTATTCCCAGGTGTCTGATATCTTCTGATGCTACTGTAAATAATATTATTTAAAAATTTCTAAGTTTTTATTGTGTGGGTGTATAAATACAATACTTTTGACTTTGCATTTCATGACTTTGCTAAATTCCTTTTTATTATAATAGTTACAGATTCATTTGGACTTCCTGGGTACAAAATAAGGTTGGAGCAAGGCAAAGATACTCATTTCAAACACTTCTATTCATTTTTTTACTGTGGTTACTAGCCAGTGCAATAATGAAAGAAGAATAAATATCTACAAGTAAATATATAAAAGAGGACATGAAGCTGTCACTATTTTTACATGACATGATTATGTTCATATAATTTTTGCTACATCTTTTTGGAAAGGAATTTACTTGTCATTTTTTTCTTAACCTCTGTACAAGCTAGATCTCAAATTTTTACAGAGCTGTATATTCTCATAAAATATGAGATTTTAATTATTACATAAAGTAGACAATTACTTTAGAAAGGCAAAGCAATAGTAGAAGAATTCTGTGATTCAGGGATTGTAATATAAATGGAATAGATGGACAGTCTTAGAAAGTTACCTGAAAAAACAACAGGGCAGTGTTTATAGGAAGAGTAATAGTACTACAGATCTAGTTTTAAGTAACTACCCCAAAGAATAGCACTGACTTGACTGAGAAAATACTACAAGAGAAGGAGAAAACTGCACATGTTGTTGCTTGTAAGCAACAACAACAACATATGTAAGTCACTTAGGCCCATTTATACCATTTCAATAGTTCAATAAATTCAGAGCTTGGTTTTGAAACTTTAAAAAAGTCTTGTGTATTAAATTCTCACCAAAATACTAGCCAATAGGATCCAACAGTCCATTAAAAGGATTATTCACCATGACCAAGTGGGATTTATCCCTGGGCTGCAAGGTTGGTTCAGCATCCGCAGATCAATCAATGTGATACAATACATTAACAAAAGAAAGAACAAGAACCATATGATCCTCTCAATAGATGCAGGAAAAGCATTTGACAAAGTAGAGCATCCTTTCTTGATCAAAACTCTTCAGAGTATAGGCATAGGGTAATACCTCAATATCATAAAAGCCATCTATGAAAAACCTACAGCGAATATCATTCTCAATGGGGAAAAACTGAGAGCTTTCCCCCTAAGGTCAGGAACGTGGCAGGGATGTCCACTCTCACCACTGCTATTCACCATAGTATTAGAAGTCCTAGCCACAGCAATCAGACAACAAAAAGAAATCAAAGGCATCCAAATCGACATAGAAGAAGTCAAACTCTCACTGTTTGAAGATGATATGATACTATATGTGGAAAACCCAAAAGACTCCACCCCAAAACTGCTAGAACTCATACAGGAATTTAGTAAAGTGGCAGGATATAAAGTCAATGCACAGAAATCAGTGCCATTCCTATACACCAACAACAAGACAGAAGAGAGAGAAATTAAGGCGTCAATCCCATTTACAACTGCAGCCAAAAGCATAACTTACCTAGGAATAAATCTAACCAAAGAGGCAAAGGATCTGTACTCAGAAAACTATAAAATACTCATGAGAGAAATTGAGGAAGGCACAAAGAAATGGAAAAACGTTCCATGCTCATGGATTGGAAGAATAAATATTGTGTAGATGTCAATGCTACCTAGAGCAATCTACACATTCAATGCAATCCCCATCAAAATACCATCCACTTTTTTCAAAAAAAGGGAACAAATAATCCTAAAATTTGTATGGAACCAGAAGAGATCCCGAATAGCCAGAGGAATGTTGAAACAGAAAAACAAAACTGGCGGCATCACAATTCCGGCCTTCAAGCTCTATTACAAAGCTGTCATCATCAAGACAATATGGTACTGGCACGAAAACAGACACATAGATCAATGGAACAGAATCGAGAGCCCAGAAATGGACCCTCAACTCTATGGTCAACTCATCTTTGACAAAGCAGGAAAGAATGTCCAATGGAAAAAAGACAGTCTCTTCAACAAATGGTGTTGGGAAAATTGGACAGCCACATGCAGAAGAATGAAATTGGACCATTTCCTTACACCACAGACAAAAATAGACTCAAAATAGTTGAAAGACCTAAATGTGAGACAGGAGTCCATCAAAATCCTAAAGGAGAACACAGGCAGCAACCTCTTCAACCTCAGCCGCAGCAACTTCTTCCTAGAAACATTGCCAAAGGCAAGGAAAGCAAGGGCAAAAATGAACTATTGGGACTTCATCACAATAAAAAGCTTCTGCACAGCAAAAGAAACAGTCCACAAAACCAAAAGATAACCGACAGAATGGGAGAAGATATTTGCAAATGACATATCAGATAAAGGGCTAGTACCCCAAATCTATAAAGAACTTATCAAACTCAACACCCAAAGAACAAATGATCCAATCAAGAAATGGGCAGAAGACATGAACAGACACTTTTCCGAAGATGACATCCAAATGGCCAACACATACATGAAAAAGCACGCAACATCGCTTGGCATCAGGGAAATCCAAATCAAAACTTCAATGAGATATCACTTCACACCAGTCAGAATGGCTAAAATTAACAAGTCAGGAAATGACAGATGTTGGTGGGGATGTGGAGAAAGGTGACCCCTCCTACACTGTTGATGGGAATGCAAGCTTGTACAGCCACTCTGGAAAACAGTATGGAGGTTCCTCAAAAAGTTGAAAATAGAGCTACCATACGACCCAGCAATTGCACTACTGGGTATTTACCCCAAAGATACAAATGTAGGAATCCGAAGGGGTACATGCACTCCGATGTTTATAGCAGCAATGTCCACAATAGCCAAACTGTGGAAAGAGCCGAGATGCCCATCGATAGATGTATGGATAAAGAAGAAGTGGTATATATACACAATGGAATATTATGCAGACATCAAAGCAATGAGATCTTGCCATTTGCAACGACGTGGATAGAACTGGAGGGTATTATGCTGAGGGAAATAAGTCAATCAGAGAAAGACATGTATCATATGACCTCACTGATATGAGGAATTCTTAATCTCAGGAACCAAACTGAGTGTTGCTGGAGTGGGGGGGGGGGGGAGGGATGGAGTGGCTGGGTGATAGACCCTGGGGAGGGTATGTGCTATGGTGAGCGCTGTGAATTGTGCAAGACTGTTGAATCACAGATCTGTACCTCTGAAACAAATAATACATTATATGTTAAAAGAAAAAAAAAAGCAGGAGGGGAAGAATGAAGGGGGGAAGATCAGAGGGGGAGATGAACCATGAGAGACGATGGACTCTGAAAAACAACCTGAGGGTTCTAGAGGGGAGGGGGGTGGGAGGATGGTTTAGCCTGCTGATGGGTATTGAAGAGGGCACGTTCTGCATGGAGCACTGGGTGTTGTGCGCAAACAATGAATGATGGAACACTACATCAAAAACTGATGATGTAATGTATGGTGATTAACATAATAAAAAAGTCTTTTGTATTGTGATGATCATTGTAATTTGGGCCCTTGGACATGTTTGTGTAATTATTATCTTCTTTTTGATGTGGAAATTAACTCACAAAGAAGATTACTAACATGCCCAAAGTCAATAATTAGAAAGTAGAACTAGAACTCAAATTCTGGTCTGTATTTTCTCCTTTCCAAATTGCCAACAAAACTGAGAGAAAAGAATTTGTTAAAAGTATTGAAATAGGGCTATGGGTTGGACTTATAAAATTCATTTCATGCTCAGTATTGTGTAAAGCTCTATTCCTTTAAGTAGAAAAACATAAAAGGAGTATTAGAAACAGATTTAAATGTTCATTTGTGGTGCCAGTGGTTAAAATTGTTTATGAATAGTATATTTATGTGTGTCAAACCAGAGATAGGGCACCTGACCTACTTTCTAAATGTCAAATGTCATTTTGAGGGTTTAAGCATTTGAAGCTTCAGTTACCTATTTTATAGGTTTTAGAGGAAACTGGAAGAGGGATTTCATGATTGAACACACTGAAACTGTTACTTAAGGCATATTAATAAAAGTACCAAAGGAGAAATTGCCTTAGACTCACTAGGCAAGAAGAGGAAGTAGAGTAAATGCTTAAAGATGACATTTAGATTGTAAAAGGGAATTAAATTTGTACACACACACATGCAAATGCACACATATCCCCATAACAAAGCCACCCTAATTTCTCTTCTGGAGTACTTTGGCTTCTACGCTGATATTCATATTATGGATACATAATTTCTTTGATGTTATTAAATTAGTAGAGGTGTTCATTGAACATAGAAACACTGAAAATTAAAAAGATTTTAATTACATTTATTTGCCACAAAAAACAAGATACTATTTTAGAATAAATGAAGGTGTATTGTAAATCAGTAGGGCTAAATCTAAGTCCTAAGAAATTATATAAGCTAAAGCAAATACGACTTATTTTAAGATAGGTCTAGACTAATAAAATGATGACAATTCTAGATCATATTTTAAGGAAAATAAATTTATCCAATTGTATTATATACCTTTGCTGGTAGACAATGATATTTATTCACAAAATATATTTCTTTTTTTTTAGAGATTTATTTATTTTAGAGAAAGAGAGTGATGGGAGAGGGAGAGGGGAAGAATCTCAACCAGACCCCCCACTGAGCATGGAGCCTGATGCGGGGCTCTGTCCCATGACTCTAAGATCATGACCTGAGCTGAAACCAAGAGTCGAACACTCAGTAGACCTAGCCACCCAGGCACCCCCACAAAATGTTTCTTAATGTTATTGTCAGAGGAAAACTGAGCAGAGTGAACTATTGGTCTCATCTAAGAAAGACGTTTGTTTATCCTCAGTTTTCTCATCTGTCAAATGGGAATACTGTTATTTACTATAAAAAATTTTTTTTGGGAGGAGGTAGAGAAATAAACTATATGAACACATTTTTTAACTCTTCAGCTTTCATGTCATTTATAAATCCAACTCGTGAGTTTTATTTACACATTTCATAGAGTTACTAAGTACTCTGTGCTGGGAAGTAAGAATGCAGTAATGACCAAGGTGAAGTCCCAGCATCTGTGGAACTTACATTCTTTTGGAGGAAACAGACACACCAAATTGTGCAATCAGTTGTTTACAACTATGGTATTGCTGATAAGGACAAAGTTCTGATCTGGATTAGTGAAGGTTATCTTGAGGAAGTGACACTTGAGATGAACTCTGCAGGTTGAGTTAGAATTAATTAGACACAGAGGGAAGCAGCTCCAAGCAGAGGAAGTGGCATGTTCCAGTGTTCTGAGGTGGGAAAAATAAGTGTGTATTATGGGGAAAAAAAAATGTGAGGCTGGTTGTCAGAAAATACAGAGTGGCTTAAAAATCAAGCTGGTGAGGTAGGCTGGGGTGTCTGATTCAAGTTCTTGCCAGATCCATGTACTGGAACAGTGAGGATCTTCTGAAGGTTTTTAAGCAGAAATGAGGAATGATCAGGTGTGTATTCTTAAAGGATCTCCCTGGCTACCCTTTGGAGAGTGAACTGGAGAATGGTAGGAGTGGACTGAGTTAAGTCAATTTAGAGGCTGCTTGAGTTGACCAAATAAGAAAAGATGGTAGCCAGACCAGCGTGGTGACAGTCAAGATACACAAAGACATCCTGCAAGGGGTCACTGCAGTTGTCATTGCTACTAATATAAATGCAACTCTGTGTTAAGGATGACTGTATTTCTAACTGATACCTTAAACCTACATGTCCTCTTGTCTATAATGCTTTGATTATTGAGGTCAAAATGAGCTGAGTGAAGGCCCTTTTTGCTATCAGTTATTCATAAATATGTAAGCATGGATAGAAACAAAGTGTGGGTATAAATAAAAGTCACATTATTTAATATGAACAGCCCCATATACATGGCATTAAAGAGTAGGTTGCTTTCCTTCTTTGATCTGCTACTGGATGATTAATAGTTTGCCTGGAATTTCTGAAATTTAGGTTTGGTCCTCTGGTTTGGGGAGCATGATCTGGGTTGAGAGGCTTTCTCTTTCTAAATTTTATGTAGAGGGAAGTGACCTTGTAAGGTAAGAGTAAAAAGTCTTCCTTAGAATTGTTTGTTTAGATAAAAATGACTTATTTGAGGATATTATTTACTGTGCCTCTCTCTAAGGTATTTCCTGATATAAGTGAATCTTTACTAAGGAGTCTACTTGAGAGGTCAAAACATAGGGGGAAATGGAGATAGCATGGATAAATATTAGCCTTACCTGAGAAAGTAGGCCAGCTTAAGATGCAAGTAAAGGAAAAAAAAATCCAGATCCTTGGGATAAATTTAAAGACAAATCATATTAAGCAATATATCATGGTTTTTAGCTTCTACAGAAGCCAAAGAAATATTATTTTTATGTTCCACATATAATACTATAAAATCTTCATTTATATTTAAGATCATTTAGTACCATCAGAAGTGCAGCAGAGATCAAGTGGTCTTGGCTCAAATTCCCTTAGAGATGCTCCAAGGGGGTGAAATCAAGCGGAAGACGAATAAGAAGAAAAAAATCTTAGTAGTTTTCTAGGGAGAAGGATTCAGTAGCATCACATGGCCCCCTAAGCTTGAGAATCTCTCCAAGTGCTGAACTCTAGGGCTACATGGTCTCTTGAGGGGATAAAAGGGCACCTTCATCAAATGCTTCCAAACCTGTCTCCAGACAGAATTTCCCAGGGGGATACACTCCATTATCCAGGCTACAGCGCCCTTGTGGTTCAAGGCTTATCAAAGCCTTAAGAGAAATGAGTGACATCATGACAGTGGCAGTGTAAGGACCTCTAAAAAGTCACCCTTCCACAAAAGTAATGAAAAAAAAAAAGTCAAGTATATCAGGATTGAATTTTTCAAAACTCTGGGAATTAACTAAAGACTTGGAGCAACCTGTGAGCATTCAAGAAAAATGGCTGAATTTTTGTAAGAATTTTGCTGTAAGAACAGCAAGCAAATCTTGATGGTAGGAATGAAGATTTCTCTTTGGTTAATTCTGATAGTGAACATAAACACCATAAGTAAACTTTTCTTTTATCACATATTATACTGATTTATATCTGTTTAGGACTCAATTGTCTACATTGCTGGTGAAGTTATTTTAGGATTGGCAAAAGGAAAGAAAAACCCCAGAAAGACTATGAAAGAAAGCTACATGGACATACCAAAGCAAAATTGGATTAGAAAAAGACAGAAGGCAAACCAAAAATAGAGGAACGGTCAGTTCTGGAAAGCATTAGAAAACATTGCTCAAACAAAACCAGATAAAACAAAGAAGGAAGCTTTTTGAGGCTACCTCATATTACTAAGTTACTGAGAACATGAATTAAATAAAACAAGGACTTCAAGATTGTATGTGTATGGGGGGTGGGTAGATGCATGTACAGAATTAGCTGAAACTGGAGATGAGAGAGTTATGAAAATCAAACAATACATACAGGACAAATTAAAAACTCACACAGATCAAGGGACAGAACAGAAACAGTTGAGCACTAACTTAATCACAAAGGGAAGTCTGGAAATAATTGCAGGGAATTCAGAGAGGGAAAACAAAGAGTAAGGCACAATAGATATTAGATACACAGATAAGATAATAATTATGGAGACAAAGACAAATAATAAGAATTTTTAATATCCCAGAAGTTGAAAAGACCATAAAACCAGGACAAAAAAAGTATCAAAAGATATTTTAGAAAGCCCTATTATAATGAAGAACTAAGTATACATTTATAAAAAGTACTCTCCATTCCAGGAAAAAAATCACCACTCAAAATTTGTCATTGAGATACTGTTTTTCTTAAAGTTGCAAAGGTCTGATTTTCTATATTTATGACAAGCTCAAGAATCCGTTGGAAAAGAAACATAAAGTATTAGAAAAGTGGGCAAAGAATGGAAAACAATATTGAGAGAAGTGAAAGTGACTAAAAATATACAAAAAGATGTGAAAACATAAACCTTCTTGGTAATTAAAGAAGTTTTACATCAAACTATGAAATACTATTATCAGGTTTGCAAAAATTTAAAAAGTTTGAATTTACATAGTTCTGCAGTATACAGAAAAGCATACACTCTCATAAACTGTTGGTGAGGGAATAAATTTAAGTAACTGGGTGGAAGATTTGAAAAAGGCTATCAGACTTGATCATGCTGTTGAGGGAGATACATTGATCAGATAAATCCATTATGTAGGAGGAGGAAAAGCATGAAGCTTAGCTAAGATGAAAGAATTAAACTAATTCATTAGGAAACTATGCACAAATGAGACAAATACTATGAGACAAAGTAGGGGAGAAGAAAAAAGAAGACAAAAAATAAAGTGAGAGAAAACAAAACTGGAATATTTGCCTAATTTTAAGCACAAGAGTGAAGGCAGCTAAGCATCTCCCCAAGAGAATATAGTCAGGTAGATAAAAGGGCTCAGCCCAAGCTTCGTTGTGTAAACTACAAACGCTTGCTTTGCTGAGTGGACTGGCTTCATAATTATAGCATTAGAGGAAACAAATAAGGAGCAAACAAAAGAAAAACAAATATGGAAACGAGTTTCCAGTAATGAAGGGCAGAGCACGTTAATTAGCTTTACCCTGAGGTCAATCTTTGGGGGTAGGGCTTATGGGGGAGGATTGGAAAGGATTTCTAAAGGACACCAAGAGTGAGGTGAAGAATGAAGAGTGTGATTAAGCATACAAAGATTAACAGAACCTGCATGCATCAGGCAGCAAGGATGTTTGCTGGTAGACTGACCTATTGCTTCTCTCCCAGATTGCTATAATCATTATGTATGAGTTGAAATGATATACAGGTATTGGTAGTTATTTTTCTATATCTGTCCATATCAATATTTACCTACATATGTTGTTGAAAGGCTTACCCTTTCAGAAAAATTTAAAAGATGCTGTGTTTGGGTGTTAAATGTAAGTGATGAATCACTAAATTCTACACCTGAAACCAGTTTTACCATATATGTGAACTAGAATTTAAATAAAAACTTGAAAAAATAAAAAAAGATGGAGTGCTTTTTCAGTCTTTAAAGTCCTATCTTTACGTTACTTAAAAAAACAAAGACAATTAGGTAACATTTAGGAGTCTTAGAGAAAACATTTTCCTTTTGAAAATGTATATTTTATGAATTCAAGGTATGTTTAATAAGGGAATTGGAATTTTAATGACAATTAACACTGCCTTTTGATTCTCACTATTAACATTTAATTTGACTTTAAAATTATGAGAAAGAACTTCACTCTTATATGTTCCTTATTCTTAGAGAAAACGCAAAGACAACCAATATCAATGTTATGTATATTAACCGCTGAGACCATAAAAAGATCTGATTTTGAATATCCATCTGAATAGATGTAACACTAGTGAACTCTACATTTAAAAGTGGATAAGCTGCTAAAAAACATTATGTACTAGTAATATAAAATTGACAGAAACAATAAAACTGTAATTGAACTTTTTAAGACGGCATTAATCATGGTCTTCTCTTCACTGTTACAAAATAGAACAAGGGCACTAATACAAAGTTACAACATTCATAGGAACCTGTTTAAAAATTGTTGATGGATTTGATTTAGAAGGTAAGCATGAGGTCTATATAATCACTCTGGAAAATAAACCAGATTTGTTTCTTTGGGGTATTAAGCTTTTGTATTTAGTTTGCTCACATTTTTAAGGTAATTTTTCTAACCTGTCCATGGATATAGTGAATCAGTTGTGCAGAGGTTATGGTTGAGGTGGAAGTGTGGGCAGTGGTGAGTTAGAGATTCACCGAGAATGTGGTAAGACCAAAGCTCTGAATAATAATCGTGAGGGCAAATCGGGCAGGACTGGAAGTAGCCCCAGGTGCTGTTGGTCATCATGGCACAGAAAGTGGATTAATATTTCTGGACTTCTGGTATGTATCAAACACATATGATCTATTCTCCTGTTCACAACAACCTGTGGAAAATGCCTCTTCTAATAGTTGATGATGTTAGGGTTGGGAAAGTTGTGATAAACATGTCTTCTATCCTCAATAATGGTAAAGTCAAGATTCACATGTAGGGCTTAATGACACCACTGCACGTACTCCCTTCCTCACATCACTCCTATTTTCTAAGCTGAGTGGGAAAACAGTCCGGAGCAAGAGAGCACACAGCTATAGAACATGAGGACTAGCCAGAAACCAGTGTTCAGAACACTTGTCTGTGTGCCTCTCTTCCTTCAAAGCAGACAGTAGATCAGGAATGAGAGATTACTGTATGAGTCAGGAATCTAAAAAAAGAAACCCCAGAAAGTCTTTTAAAATCATCTCAAGGACAGGCCTCCTTTTAAGGGAAGAACCAACCAGTTCCCCAAATGTGGTTGGTTGGAGTACTGGAGGTAGAAGTGAGGAAGAAAGTTATTGGGGGATATGTCTCCATGTAGATAGATCCTTATGGACAGGATGATCATCATACATTCAGATGTTTTGTAAACTTCTGGCACTTTCCACATGAGCTTTCTCACCCAACTACTACCATGATGATCTAGAACATTTCAACTTTTCACCTTTCTCTCTTAACTAATTATTACACACTTAATTACAGACATTAATGGTGCAGTGATTATATGAATGTGGCCCCTGCCTTGGTGGAGTTTATAATCTAGTCAGGGCTGGATAGTGCAGATAGGTAAACAGATGATTATAATATGGTGGGAAAGTGCATTTAGAAGAGGGTATCTTACTTGTATAATAAAGAGGCAATGGGAATGGGGAGCATGCTGTCTTGTCTGGGGTAGATAAAAAGAAAAACTAAACAGATTAATTGTGTGTGTGTGTTTTTTTTTTAAGATCTTATTTATTTGACAGAGACATAGCGAGAGAGGGAACACAAGCAGGGGGAGTGGGAGAGGGAGAAGCAGGCTTCCCGCTGAGCAGAGAGCCTGATGTGGGGCTCGATCCCAGGACCCTGGGATCATGACCTGAGCTGAAGGCGGACACTTAACAACTGAGTCACCCAGGTGCCCCTAAACAGATTAATTGTTAAGAGTGTATTAAAGCAATGTTATTTGTGAAAATACATGATAGAGATAAGATAATACGAGTACTTTGAAGTACTCCTAGAAGATTAAATAAAATGACAAATTGGTAGTAATTCAGAGATTTATCAGTTTTTACATACTTAATCTTATATATTATAGTAGACAAAAGAAAATATGATACATTGTCCTTGTTCTCAAGAAGCTTCCACCTAATTTCTGGAAGGTGTTTTTTGCTTCGGTCATTATCGATATTTAACACTGAAAGCAATGCCTATAGGTATAGCCATTCCTGTGGCTAGTACACTGTGAAGGGGTTGTGCTAACATAAGACCCTGAATATTTGGATAAGTGTAACAATGTTTAATGCTACATGAAAATATTTACCACATATATTTTCAAGCTTATATAAAAGAATACAACATGATCCCAGTTTTGTGAAAGTTACTTGTTAAATGCATATTTATGCAAGGATGAAATCCAGAAGGCCATCAAGTAGAGCACATAGTAGGCCTTTAGTAATATGTGTTGAAATTATAAATGAATGACCAAATGAATAGGCATGTGTCATTATTTTCTTTGAGTACTGGAATTAGGATTCTTAAAAAATATTTTCCTCTTTATGGTCTGAACTTTTCATAATATTTTATAATTTTTAAAAATGTGAATTAAAATATATTTAAGAAGAGCAATTACAGAAGATCAAGTTAAGAGGTATCCCCAGAACAAGTTAGGGTGGGGATAATATACTTTCTTCATGACTGAGAAGGCAGGAAAAATAAGAGTGCAATTTTATGGGTAAATTATATGTGTAACAGCCTCAAATCCTGTATAGGACTAGCTGTAAGGGGTAGATGCTTACTATACACTACTACTTCTACCCATCAATAATAAATGCCAAGGAAGACGAAAATTTTGCTTTACCCTACTTTAGGAACCCCTTTAACTATTAATTTAATGGCTTTCCACTCTTCGTATATCAAATAAACCCTATTGACACACCATCAGGACAGCCCATGACTGTGAACTCTTTGAGGTTAAGTATTGTGCCTTATTCATCTTTCTATTTCCAGCACCCAACACAGCGTTAGGTAAATACTGGGTATTTTAAAAAGGCCTGTTGGATTCCACTTTACTGCTTTCCCAGTATTGGCCCTAAATTATTGTAAATCTTTCTTTCAAATCTAGATTCCTAGGCTGTGAAGAATAAATCTATAGGATAGCTGGCTTTGGTGGTAGTGCCAGATGGTGGCCATGGAGCAAACGAATGGACTTTTTGAACATCAGATCTATGCAGTTAGTACCATAGCCATAGAAATGGTGCATTGCAGAAGTAGCAGGATAAGGAGAGATTGGTACCCATTTGTGCTGCATATGCTTCTGCCTGCACGCATACATTCACTTGTGCCCAAGCACAGATTTTGCAGGGAGGGATATAAATTGTTAGAATTAATCAGAAAACAGTGGTCTGATACAAATATAATCAGAAAACTCTAGATGGCAAGTCAAAACACTTTTGGAAGTCTAACACCAGAAAACACATTTTCTTAAGTGCATTAGCTGACTTACAGTTTTGTTCTGACCCCCTTCTTGGATGCACCATTACCTCCCTGAATCAGATATCACATATAATTCTGTATCTTCTCTGTTCGAATTATCTTTCTGTATCTTGAAGTCAGTGAAGCCACTGGACAGTGGCTGTTAACGTTGTTTAACCTTCCCTGGGGTTTATCTCCACATCTCCTTAACAATAAATTTATTTCTCAAATTTAATCAGCATTGGATCGAGTGCAGACATACACCCAATTCTTCAATTAACCAAGTTCAGAAACCTGTACTAGATGAGCTATACATTGATACTGTTAATTTGTCCTTTTTTCTTTTCTTTATTCCCAAACCTGTACAGTTTATTTTTCTTTGTAATTATTTTGGAGTTGGAGTAATTCTGAAAGGCTCACCTATCCCACACCTTTGAAAGCACACTTCAGAATCTATTTTCTTCCTCACGGAGGAATCATAAATTTAAGCTCATATGGAATTCTTTTATAGCCTCTTTCTCTAGAAACTCACATCAAGAGTTACATTAGAAGTAAGATTTACATAATCTTTAATGAGAGGCTTAGTTAAAACAAAAAAGATGATCAGATACTTAGACTTTTAATTAAAACATTGGAAGATACTTTAACTGTTTCTAGTCTTTGCTTTTTTGTATTCAGTAATGTAGAAAATATGGATTTATTGGTTAACTGTGAGTTTATTTCCCAAATGTGTAAAATCCTTCTTTTTTAAAAACCATTACTCTGTTGTAAAGGGCTATAAATTAAGACCAAGGCTCCATAAAGCGGTAGTTAGTAAAATCATGGTAATGACTTTTAGGCCACAAGAGATGTAGAGAAGCCTTCTGGTTAGAGTGTTGGACTAGGGGTAAGGAGGAGATTCCTATTTGATTTTTGCTACTAGATAAATTTGTCACCATGGGATAACTAACCTTTGTGTTCTCAGTATCTCACTTGTTAAATAAGAGTGATAGATGAAATGATCTTTATGGACTGTACCATGAGACTAGGATTCTAAATCAGGTGCTTGTATAAATGTTACTGACCTTGGTTCTTTATAATGTTTGATTTTTATAGAAATTTTCATTTAAGTAATATAGGGTATGGGAGTTATGTGTTGTTAGCCATAAAACTGAATAAGTAAATAGGTGATGTTTGAGGGATATTTAGAGGGAAGGCAAATACCTAGCAGATAACCCACTTTTTTCTTTCAACGATGTAGTAATGGCAAATATCATTAATTGATTATACCCTATGACTCTATTGAGGATCCTGAGGTTGCGCTTGAGGCCAAATATTCAAGTATACACTGCATTTGGACGATAAAACTGAAGTTCAGCATGGTAAACTATCACTTAAAGTCACAACATCTTGTGAATGACAGGCTCTGTAGCTAAGGCTTGAAACAAGGTCATTGGATTTCTCATCTGTAACAAGTGAAACCCATTCACTAATAGCTTAATGTTTATTAGTATTTTAGCCCTTTTGAGCTGGGTGAGACATAACCAGACAACAGAATTCAACAGCATGCAAATTTAGGAGAACACACACACACACACACTACAAGCATTAGTTAGCTATTGCTGCAATAATTCTGTGTAACAAAGAAACTAAGACATTTTCAAAAAAAAAGGAAACAAAAAATGTCAATGACATTTAACAGTTTATTCACTCCCATGGGAGATAAAAAAGGATATTATTTAGCTAGGTGTTGGTGTGTCTGCTGGACTCTGTTACATGTCTCTGGTTCCACTTATTTGGGCTACAACAGCTAAAGAGGCTTTCTTTCATACTCTAGTTCTTTGAGTCTTTTGTATATGTTTCCCATTCACCTTGGATCATATTATCCAGGAATATTCTTCCAGTAGCAATGACAGAATCCCAAGAATGCCTGTCAAAATGGATAAAATCTATTAAGGCCTAGGCTCTGAACTCGAACACTTTATATTTCTCAATCAATTGGCCAAAGAATTACACATGGCTGCACCCAAAGTTAAGGGGAGGAACTCCAAAGTCACATAACCAAAGGTATGGATGCAGGAAAAAATGAAGAAGTGTGGTTGATGATGGAAACTATCATGTTACATAGTACTAGCTACATTCCAAAAAATGATATATAATTCTTTAGAGATAATCAAGAATTTAAAATAATGATAGTGAGAGGGTGCCTGGGTGGCTCAGATGGTTAAGCGTCTGCATTCAGCTCAGGTCATGATCCCAGGGTCCTGGGATCGAGTCCCGCATCGGCCTCCCTGCTCCTTGGGAGCCTGCTTCTCCCTCTGCTTCTCTCTCTCTCTCTCTCTCCCTCTCTCTCTCCCTCTGTCTCTCATGAATAAATAAATAAAATCTTTAAAAAAAATAAATAAAAATAATGATAGTGAGAGATTTTGCAATGGAGATAAGAGAAGAATGTAAGTAGAAAATTAAAATGAAGGTGATAGTCATAATATGCACATATTCTTTGCAGCTGTTGAAACGGGGACATATGTTTGGTCTTTGTGCTAAGTAAAAACCTTTAATCTTAAGAGTGTATATCCTTTATTTAGAAAAGGTTTTATAAGAAATGTGAAAAATAATAATGCATTTCTGTATCTGTTTAATGGGAAAATAACTTGAGGAACTGTTGGATTCTATTTTTTCTTGGTTTATATTCATTCCTAATTATCCTTTAAGACATACTTAATGAAGATTAGCTCACTTAAGTAAAAAGTGAAATAACCTAAAGATCATTAATTTGGTATACAGAGTAGCAAATATCAGAAATGTTTGATTGTATTGTCCTATAGACAAAGTTAGGTTGAAATTCACTGCATTTGAGCAAATTCTCCTTTTAATTATTTCCTTCCATACATAATTAGATAATGCTTTCAAAGTGTGATTTTACCTCGACTGCAGCCTGTTTGGAGGACATCTGAAATTTTTAAGCTGACAGTTCATCTGTGAGTGTTAGTCATTCAAGCATAAATGAAGCTTGGTTACTTAAATATAGATACTGCCTAGGTAACAGTAATATGGCATTCCAATTCATTAGTTGAATTACTGTGACTTAGACTGAGTTTCTATTTTTTCTTATTTCAAAGTAGGTTAACATTAGTAATAAAAACAAACTCGTTTAGAGATCAAATTTAGTCTTAAAAGAAGGAATGTTAGCTTTATCCATTTGTCTCCTGAGATACATAACTCTATATAAAGTCCCTAAAATGTATTTTAAAATGAGATAAAGACATGATATGTGACCTAAATAATAAATAACTATATTACTGTATCGGTTCCATTTGAGTGAGGAATGTATCCTTGAACACAGTTCTTTTACTTCTCGGTGTGGCTCTGGAATTTAAAATAGTAAAATTGAAAAAAGCCCATTTGTATGAATGGGACTAGTCAGAATATGATACTGCCATATCATGGAATATCTCAGAGCAATTAAAAATAATGAGAGAACGTGTGCATGCTTATGTGGTGAGATTTTCAAAGTATTGTACAATATCATTTATGTGTAAATATATATATATATTACTAAATACTAATCTATATAAATTGATGTGTGTGTATAAGTCTGTTTACATGCATACAGTAATACAGGGAAATATTTTGGAAAAAGGTCTGGTAGCATACGTATCTGATAATAGTATCTAATTCTGTGGAAGGAAGTAAAACCTGAGAGTGGTGGTCAAGGAGGCTTTTAGCCTTATCTGCATTATCTGTATTTTATAAATTTTATAAATAACAAATATTTTCACAGGAACAATGAATTGAAATCAAGTGAGGAAGCAGTCCCAGGAAGAACTGGATAAGAAGTGAATAAACTTTATTAAAATCATATATAAGTGTTGGG
Source organism: Callorhinus ursinus (assembly GCF_003265705.2). Lineage (NCBI taxonomy): Eukaryota > Metazoa > Chordata > Mammalia > Carnivora > Otariidae > Callorhinus > Callorhinus ursinus. Next base: position 4,382,040 of record NW_027397104.1, read on the forward strand.
ATCAAGGTCTCTTTTGGGATCAAGGTCTCCACTTGCAAACATGTAACCTTTGAGAAATTGTTAAATCTCTCCACTCTTCCACTTAGTCATTGTTAAAAATAGGCGTTAATGGTACTTATTTTCTAGGGATATGTGTCTGGCGTCTTCTGTGCCACGTCTCACCTCTCAGCTCATCTTTTTGCCTCTAGCCATTGACTCAACAAGGTGTAGCTTGATAGGAATCTTGATTCAGCTTCTTCCAGTATGTTGTGAGTTATGTAACCTTGTGGGAGGCCTATAGAAGCCAGGTTAGCTGGTGTGGCACATATGCATACCAGGAAGTTCAGGGTGACAAATTGGAGGCCCTTAGGGATCTCCAGACAGATTAGGTCATAGCAGGTACCCTTGGATTGGCTTTCCCTCTTTTCTTGTTTGACTTTTCTAGTATGCCTTGCAACTCTCTCTCTTAAATTGAAGTGCAGTTGACATACAGTGTTAAATTAATTTCAAGTGTACAACACAGAGATTAGATAATTCTCTATATTAAGCTGTACTCTCCATAAGGGCGGTTCCCATCTACCACCATACAACATTGTAATGGTGTTATTGATTGTATTCCCCATCCTGTACTTTTCATCCCCATGACTTATTTTACAACTGGAAGTTTTTTTAAAAAATTTTTTTATTGTTATGTTAATCATCATATATTACATCATTAGTTTTTGATGTGGTGTTCCATGATTCATTGTTTGTGCATAACACCCAGTTCTCCACACAGCACGTGCCCTCTTTAATACCCATCACCAGGCTAACCCATCCCCCTACCCACCTCCCCTCTAGAACCCTCAGGTTGTTTTTCAGAGACCATCGTCTCTCATGGTTCATCTCCTCCTCTGAATTACTCCCCTTCATTCTTCCCCTCCTGCTATCTTCTTTTTCTTTTATCTTAACATATGTTGCATTATTTGTTTCAGAAGTACAGATCTGTGATTCAACAGTCTTGCACAATTCACAGTGCTCACCATAGCACATACCCTACCCAATGTCTATTACCCAGCCACCCCATCCCTCCCACACCCACCACTCAGCAACACTCAGTTTGTTTCCTGAGATTAAGAATTCCTCATATCAGTGAGGTCATATGATACATATCTTTCTCTGATTGACTTATTTCACTCAGCATAACACCCTCCAATTCCAGCCATGTCTTTGCAAATGGCAAGATCTCATTCCTTTTGATGGCTGCATAATATTCCATTGTGTATATATACCACTTCTTCTTTATCCATTCATCTGTTGATGGACATCTTGGCTCTATACACAGTTTGGCTATTGTGGACATGGCTGCTATAAACATTGGGGTGCACGTACCCCTTCAGATCCCTACATTTGTATCTTTGTGGTAAATACCCAGTAGTGCAATGGCTGGATCGTATGGTAGTTCTATTTTCAACTGTTTGAGGAACCTCCATACTGTTTTCCAGAGGGGTTGCACCAGCTTGCATTCCCACCAACAGTGTAGGAGGGTTCCCCTTTCTCCACATCCCCGCCAACATCTGTCATTTCCTGACTTGTTAATTTTAGCCATTCTGACTGGTGTGAGGTGGGATCTCATTGAGGATTTGATTTGGATTTCCCTGATGCCAAGCGATGTTGAGCAATTTTGCATGTGTCTGTTGGCCATTTGGATGTCTTCTTTGGAAAAATGTCTGTTCATGACTTCTGCCCATTTCTTCATTGGATCATTTGTTCTTGGGTGTTGAGTTTGATAAGTCCTTTATAGATTTGGGGTACTGGCCCTTTATCTGCTATGTCATTTGCAAATATTTTCTCCCGTTCTGTCGGTTGTCTTTTGGTTTTGTGGACTGTTTCTTTTGGTGTGCAAAAGCTTTTTATCTTGATGAAATCCCAAGAGTTCATTTTTGCCCTTGCTTCCCTTGCCTTTGGCGATGTTTCTAGGAAGAAGTTGCTGCGGCTGAGGTCGAAGAGGTTGCTACCTGTGTTCTCCTTTAGGATTTTGATGGACTCCTGTCTCACGTTTAGGTCTTTCAACCATTTGGAGTCTATTTTTGTGTGTGGTGTAAGGAAATGGTCCAGTTTCATTCTTCTGCATGTGGCTGTCCAATTTTCCCAACACCATTTGTTGAAGAGACTGTCTTTTT
>NW_027397104.1:4389180-4409589 GCF_003265705.2 Callorhinus ursinus
GATATCCCCCCCTTCATTCTTCCCCTCCTGCTATCTTCTTCTTTTTTTTTCCCTTAACATATATTGCATTATTTGTTTCAGAGGTACAAATCTGTGATTCGTCTTGCACAATTCACAGTGCTCACCATAGCACATACCCTCCCCAATGTCTACCACACAGCTACCCATCCTTCCCATGCCCCACCACTCCAGGAACCCTCCATTTGTTTCCTGAGATTAAGAATTCCTCATATCAGTGAGGTCATATGATACATGTCTTTCTCTGATTGACTTATTTCGCTCAGCATAACACCCTCCAGTTCCACCCATGTCATTGCAAATGGCAAGATCTCATTCCTTTTGATGGCTGCATAATATTCCAGTGTGTGTGTGTGTGTGTGTGTGTGTGTGTGTGTGTGTGTGTGTGTGTGTGTCTGTCACATCTTCTTTATCCATTCATCTGTCGATGGACATCTTGCCTCTTTCCACAGTTTGGCTATTGTGGACATTGCTGCTAAAAACATCGGGGTGCATATACCCCTTTGGATTCCTACATTTGTATCTTTGGGGTAAATACCCAGTAGTGCAATGGCTGGGTTGTATGGTAGCTCTATTTTCAACTTTTTGAGGAACCTCCATACTGTTTTCCAGAGTGGCTGCACCAGCTTGCATTCCCATCAACAGTGTAGGAGGGGTCACCTTTCTTCGCATCCCCACCAACATCTGTCATTTCCTGACTTGTTAATTTTAGCCATTCTGACTGGTGTGAGGTGATATCTCACTGAAGTTTTGATCTGGATTTCCCTGATGCCGAGCGATGTTGAGCACTTTTTCATGTGTCTCTTGGCCATTTGGATGTCGTCGTTGGAAAAATGTCTGTTCATGTCTTCTGCCCATTTCTTGATTGGATCATTTGTTCTTTGGGTGTTGAGTTTGATAAGTCCTTTATAGATTTGGGGTACTAGCCCTTTATCTGATATGTCATTTGCAAATATCTTCTCCCATTCTGTCGGTGGTCTTTTGGTTTTGGGGACTATTTCTTTTGCTGTGCAAAAGCTTTTTATCTTGATGAAGTCCCAATAGTTCATTTTTGCCCTTGCTTCCCTTGCCTTTGGCAATGTTTCTAGGAAGAAGTTGCTGCGGCTGAGGTCGAAGAGGTTGCTACCTGTGTTCTCCTTTAGGATTTTGATGGACTCCTGTCTCACGTTTAGGTCTTTCAACCATTTGGAGTCTATTTTTGTGTGTGGTGTAAGGAAATGGTCCAGTTTCATTCTTCTGCATGTGGCTGTCCAATATTCCCAACACCTATTGTTGAAGAGACTGTCTTTTTTCCATTGGACATTCTTTCCGGCTTTGTCAAAGATGAGTTGACCATAGAGTTGAGGGTCCATTTCTGGACTCTCAATTCTGTTCCATTGATCTATGTGTCTGTTTTTGTGCCAGTACCATACTCTCTTGATGATGATGGCTTTGTAATAGAGCTTGAAGTCCGGAATTGTGATGCCTCCAGCTTTGCTTTTCTTTTTCAACATTCCTCTGGCTATTTGGGGTCTTTTCTGGTTCCATACAAATTTTAGGATTATTTGTTCCATTTCTTTGAAAAAAGTGGATGGTATTTTGATGGGGATTGCATTGAATGTGTAGATTGCTCTAGGTAGCATTGACATCTTCACAATATTTATTCTTCCAATCCATGAGCATGGAACGTTTTTCCATTTTTTGTGTCTTCCTCAATTTCTTTCATGAGTATTTTATAGTTTGCTGAGAACAGATCCTTTGCCTCTTTGGTTAGATTTGTTCCTAGGTATCTTATGGTTTTTCGTGCAATTGTAAATGGGATCGACGCCTTAATTTCTCTTTCTTCAGTCTTGTTGTTGGTGTATAGGAATGCCACTGATTTCTGTGCATTGATTTTATATCCTGCCCTTTTACTGAATCCCTGTATGAGTTCTAGCAGTTTTGGGTTGGAGTCTTTTTGGTTTTTCACATATAGTCTCATATTATCTGCAAATAGTGAGAGTTGACTTCTTCTTTGTCGATTTGGATGCCCTTTATTTCTTTTTGTTGTCTGACTGCTGTGGCTAGGACTTCTAATACTATGTTGAATAGCAGTGGTGAGAGTGGACATCCCTGCTGCATTCCTGACCTTAGGGGGAAAGCTGTCGGCTTTTCCCCATTGAGAATGAAATTCGCTGTGGTATTTTCAAAGATGGCTTTATAATATTGAGGTATGTACCCTATGCCTATACTCTGAAGAGTTTTGATAAATAAAGGATGGTATACTTTGTCAAATGCTTTTCCTGCATCTATTGAAAGGATCATATGGTTCTTGTTCTTTCTTTTGTTAATGTATCGTATCACGTTGATTGATTTGTGGATGTTGAACCAACCTTGCAGCCCAGGGATAAATCCCACTTGGTCATGGTGAATAATCCTTTTAATATACTGTTGAATCCTATTGGCTAGTATTTTGGTGAGAAGTTTTGCATCCATGTTCATCAAAGATATTGGTCTGTAATTCTCCATTTTGATAGGGTCTTTGTCTTGCTTGGGGATCAAGTTAATGTTGGCCACATAAAACGAGTTTGGAAGTTTTCCTTCTATTTCTATATTTTCGAACAGTTTCAGAAGAATAGCTATTAATTCTTGAATATTTGGTGGAATTCCCCTTGGAAGCCATCTGGCCCTGGGTTTTTGTTTCTTGGGAGATTTCTGATGACTGCTTCAATTTCCTTAGTGGTTATAGATCTGTTCATGTTTTCTATTTCTTCCTGGTTCAATTTTGGTAGTTGATACATCTCTAGGAATGCACCCATTTCTTCCAGGTTATCTAATTTGCTGGCATAGAGTTGCTCATAATATGTTCTTATAATTGTATTTCTTTGGTGTTGGTTGTGTTCTCTCATCTTTCATTTATGATTTTGTTGATTTGGGTCCTTTCTCTTTTCTTTTTGATAAGTCTGGCCAGGGGTTTATCAATCTTGTTCATTCTTTCAAAGAACCAGCTCCTAGTTTTGTTGATCTGTTCTACTGTTCTTTTAGATTCTATTTCATTGATTTCTGCTCTGATCTTTATTATTTCTCTTCTCCTGCTGGGTTTAGGCTTTCTTTGCTGTTTTATCTCTAGCTCCTTTAGGTGGAGGGTTAGGTTGTGTATTTGAGACCTTTCTTGTTTCTTGAGAAAGGCTTGTATTGGTATATACTTTCCTCCTGGGACTGCCTTTGCTGCATCCCACAGATTTTGAACAGTTGTGTTTTCATTTTCATTGGTTTCCATGTATTTTTTTAATTCGTCTTTAATTTCCTGGTTGACCCATTCATTCTTTAGTAGGATCCTCTTTAGCCTCCATGTATTTGAGTTCTTTCCGACTTTCCTCTTGTGATTGAGTTCTAGTTTCAAAGCACTGTGGTCTGAAAATATGCAGGGATTGATCCCAGTCTTTTGATACCGGTTGAGACCTGATTTGTGACCTAGGATGTGATCAATTCTGTAGAATGTTCCATGGGCACGAGAGAATAATATGTATTCTGTTGCTTTGGGATGGAATGTTCTGAATATGTCTGTGAAGTCCATTTGGTCCAGTGTGTCATTTAAAGTCTTTATTTCCTTGTTGATCTTTTGCTTAAATGATCTGTCCATTTCAGTCAGGGGGGTGTTAAAGTCCCCCACTATTATTGTATCTTTGTCGATGTGTTTCTTTGCTTTTGTTATTAATTGGCTTATATAATTGACTGCTCCCATGTTAGGGGCATAGATATTTACAATTGTGAGATCTTCTTGTCGGATAGACTCTTTAAGTAGTATATAGTGTCCTTCCACATCTCTGATTACAGTCTTTGGTTTAAAATCTAATTTGTCTGATATAAGGATTGCCACCCCAGCTTTCTTTTGGTGTCCATTAGCATGGTAAATTGTTTTCCACCCCCTTACTTTCAATCTGGGCGTGTCTTTGGGTCTAAAATGAGTCTTTTGCAGACAGCATATGGATGGGTCTTGTTTTTTAATCCAATCTGATAGCCTGTGTCTTTTGATTGGGGCATTTAGTGGATTTACATTCAGGGTAACTATTGAGAGATATGAATTTAGTGCCATGGTATTTTCTGTGAGGTGACTGTTATTGTATATTGTCTGTATTCCTTTCTGGTCTATGTTGCTTTTAGGCTCTCTCTTTGCTTAGAGGACCCCTTTCAATATTTCTTGTAGGGCTGGTTTCGTGTTGCAAATTCCTTTAGTTTTTGTTTGTCCTGAAAGCTTTTTATCTCTCCTTCAATTTTCAATGACAGCCTAGCTGGATATATTATTCTTGGCTGCATATTTTTCTGTTAGTGCTCTGAATATATCATGCCAGTCCTTTCTCGCCTGCCAGGTCTCTGTGGATAGGTCTGTTGCCAATCTAATGTTTCTACCATTGTTGGTTGCAGATCTCTTCTCCTGAACTGCTTTCAGGATTTTCTCTTTGTCTCTGAGACTCGTTAAGTTTTATATTTGATTTTGGGGTGTTGACCTATTTTTATTGATTTTGAGAGGGGTTCTCTGTGCCTCCTGGATTTTGATGCCTGTTTCATTCCCCACATTAGAGACGTTCTCTGCTATTATTTGTTCCAATATACCTTCTGCCCCTCTCTCTCTTTCTTCTTCTTCTGGGATCCCAATTATTCTTATTGTTTCATCTTATGGTATCGCTTATCTCTCGAGATCTGCCCTCGTGATCCAGTAGTTGTTTATCTCTCTTTTTCTCACCTTTTTATTTTCCATCATTTGGTCTTCTATCTGACTGATTCTCCCTTCTGCCTCATTTATCCTAGCAGTTAGGTCCCCCATTTTTGATTGCACCTCAATAATAGCCTTTTTGATTTTGACTTGGTTAGATTTTAGTTCTTTTATTTCTCCAGGAAGGTTTTCTCTAATAACTTCCATGTTTTTTTTCAAGCCCGGCTAGTACCTTTGAAATGATGATTCTGAACTCTAGGTCTGACATCATACTAATGTCTGTATTGAGTAGGTCCCTGGCAGTTGGTACTACCTCTTGTTCTTTTTGTTGAGGTGTTTTTTTTCTGTCTTGCCATTTTGTCCAGAGGAGAATAGATGAATGAGAGAATAAAATGCTAACAGGGTAACAATGTCCCCAGAAAACATACTCTAAACAAGTCAGGAAAGACCTGAAGCTGGGGGGAAAGAAAGGGAAAGAAGGAAAAGAAAAACAGGAAAAAAAAGAAAAAGAAAAAGATAAAAACAATCAAAAACAGAACAAAAGAAGAAAAACAGAATATGATCAGATATGATCAGGGTGGTGCATAGATCATTGCCACACACTAGATTTTGGGTGTATTTTGGTCTGTTGGATGAAAGTGCCTCCCAAAATTTTAAAGAAAGAGAAACTTATATATGTACAAAAATAAGGTTTGATACAATGAAGGGATGGGATATTAATGTAAAGGTGAAAATCATAAAAAATTTTATAAAAGGAATTGATAAGAAGTTGTTTGAAAAAAGAAAGAAGAGGATTTAAAAAAAAAAGGGAGACTAGAACAAAGCCATACACTAGAGATTTAGGGTTTATTTTGATCTGCTAGAGAAACTGTATCTCGAAAGAGAAAACAACTTATATATATGCCAAAAATAAGGGTAACTACTATGAAGGGATAGAATAGGACTCTAAAAATGAAAAATAAAAATGTTTTAAAGGATTGATAAGATATTGGTTGAAAAAGGGAAAGAAAAATTCAAAAAAAAAGTTAAAAAAATTAACTTTGAAAGTCTAAAGAATCATGGGAAAGAAGCCATGGATTCTATATGCAGTATTCCCCTAGCACTGGAGTTCTGCCCTTCTCATTGAGTGGTAAACTTGTTCTTGGCTGGTGGTTCTTGCTGATCTTCGGGGAGAGGGGCCTGTTGCCGTGGTTCCCAAATGTCTTTGCTGGAGGCAGAATTGCCCTGCCCTTTCCTGGTCCGGGCTAAGTAATCTTCTCGGGTTTGCTCTCAGGAGCTTTTGTTCCCTGAACGCTTTCGTTACAGCCTTGGAGGATGAGAGTGAAAATGGCGGCCTCTCAATCTCCCCCCCAGAGGAGCTGATTACTTGGGGCCCCACTCCTCAGTGCGCCCCCAGAGAAAAGCAGTCAGTCACTCCCATCTCCCTGGTCTCCGGCCGCACTCCGTGCTCACCCGGCCTGTGACCGAGCGTTTTTATCTCTGGCACCCGACCCCATGTGGAGTCTCCAAACCCAGTAGACCCTGCGGTGCACTCCCGCGCTGCTCCTCCTGGGGGAAGAAGGAGAATCTCCCCAGATCTGCCGCTTGTTGGGTCCCTGGTGGAGGAGCAGTGGCCCGACTGGGCCACGGATCACAGTTTATGGCAACCCTGAGCTGAGAGCCCGCGCCTCGGCTCAGTCTCTGCAGCCGGCTTCCCCGCTCTGATACCTGGGAGCTCTGCTGCACTCAGGCTCCCCCAGTCTTTCTGTGACCCCGAGGGTCCTGAGACCACACTGTCCCACGAGGGTACCACCCCCCGCTTAGCCACTGGAGCGACGTCCCTCAGTGGAGCCGTCATCTAAAAGTTCCGATTTTGTGCTCCACAGCTCTATCACTTGCCAGAAGTGGCCGACGGAGGGCCCCTCCCCCGCCGTCTATCCTCCCGAATATCGCCTCGGATTCACTTCTCTGCATGTCCTACCTTCCAGAAAGTGGTCGCTTTTCTGTTCAGAGAGTTGTTGCTATTCTTTTCTTCGATCTCCTGTTGAGTTCGTAGGTGTTCAGAATGGTTTGATCCCTATTCAGCTGAATTCCTGAGACCAGAGGAAATCCAGGTCTCCTACTCCTCTGCCATCTTGCTTTGCCCCCATTTGATAAGTTCTGATTTCTATGTATACTCATGAAACTGTTGCCACAAAAAAGATAGCAAACATTTCCATCTCTCCCCCAAATTTCCTTGTGCCCATTAACAATCCATCCCTTCCTCCATCACTGCCCATTGACAACTACCACTCTGTTGTCACTGCAGATTCATTTTAATTTCCTACAGATTTATATAGATGGAGTATATGCACTTTTCTGTCTGGCTTCTTTCAGCATAATGATTTTGAGATTGAATCATGTTGAATGTATCATTAGTTCATTCCTTCTTACTGGCGAGTAGTATTTCATTTTATGGTACACTGTAGTTTATCTGTTGACAGACATTTGGGGTGTTTTCACTTCAGAGTTTTACAAATAAACTGGGTATGGATATTCATGTACAAGCTTTTGAGTGAATACCTGCTTTTATATCTTAGGAATAAATACCTAGAAGTGGCGTGAGGTCATGTGAAATGTATATGTTTAACTTTTTAAGGAAATGCCAAAATGCTTTCTGAAGTCATTGTACCATTTTATATTTCTTTTGGCAGAATGAGAGTTGCAGTTTCTCCACAACCTAAAACCCTTGGTTCCTTGGTCTCTGCCCCCCCACCCCCCAGCCATTCTAGTGGTCTGTAGTGGTATCTCATTGTAAATTTAATTTGCCTTTCTGTGATGACTAAGAATGTTGAACATCTTTTCATGTGTGTATTCGCCATTCATACAACTTTTGTGATGTATCAGTATCTTTTGCCTTCGTTATTGTCTTTTATGGATTTCACATGTATATACATTATTATTTTATAGTTTCCAAATTTTATTTAATTCAGATTTGTTCTCTGTACCAGTTTTGCAATGAATAAAGCAGATGAGTTCTTTAACCTCTTTGACCTTAAACACTATTTTTTCTCTTGCTTATTTAGTAAGTGTTTACCGAAGGCCTGCTGTTGTTATTTGTGACTTTTCCAGATTCTGGTGAATACAACAGACCTTGCTTTTGTGGACTTTACATTCTGGTGAGGAAAACAGGACAAAAAGTGTATTTTTTGTAAAACTTTAATTGAAAGAGAATATGTTGAGATGTTGACTAGTTATGGGATGTAAGGTAGGGATAATCTGGACATATGGACAAAAGATGAGAACTCTCAAGCAAAGAGGCAGATGGTTTTGGTAGACAGTGGATGCAAGACCTGTGTTCTTATGTTGACAACCAGAGTGATTGGACAAGGAATACAACTTTGTTTCAGATTACAAGAGAAACCTGCTTTTTCCAGTGATAATGGGGAAGCCTAGTATGACCTAGGAATGCCTAAAATTCCTTGAATATTTACTAAATGTTAAATATAGTTCTAAAAACTGTCAGAGCATTTCTCATTTAGTTCAAATGGCAGTTTATTGAAGTGGGTATCATTATTATCACGTTATTGTAGTTAAGAAAATTGAGAATGTGGTGTGACTTCATAGATGGGAAAATGCAGAAACTTATCAAATCCAGGTTTTTGGACTCCATAATCCACAATCTTAACCACTAGAACTGAGTTTAAGATTAGGAAGTTAATGCAGAAATGTAACAAATTTTAGAATGGAAAGAATCTGGTTGGAGTTGCATGAATGGAAACTCTTGGAACCGAGAGGCTATAAAATCTAAGTGGCTTTGCCATTTCGTTTTGTTTTGGTGGAAGTGAGAGTTGTACTGCGACTAGGTTTAGTATGGGAAAATTTCATAATATCTAAAGACCAGATAAATTAAAGAAAAATGTGTCTTGTGCAAAATAGTAAGATTTAGAGCCCTTATGAATTAACAATTACATACTGAGTTAAAATAGGCTTTGACATAGAATTGTAGCTGTCTGTCCAATTAGATAGTTAACTTTGGGTTAGATCAATGTTTCTCAAAACTTTTATTTCTACTATGATATGCTGTTATAATAGACACTTTATATTTTAAGGATTTTACTTTTGCTTCAATGTAACACATGTACACATATATACCATACACACACACACACGCACACACACACACATATGTGTATATGGCAAAGCCCATCAAAGCAGAATGGGCAAATGTGATGATGAAATGTTGGGCCAGTGATTGAGAAAAATTATAGGTTTAATGAAAACGTCTAAAAGCTTTTGAGTATGTAAACTAGTGCCAGTAGAGTACTCAATAAATCTATTTAAACAATGGTAAATGGCCATAAAGTGTTAACTGTGAATTCCATTGCCTTTGTCAGCCAAAGTCCCAGTATTCATTAATCTCAGAAACACAGGTAGTTGAGAACTCCTGCACAGTCCTTTTGGATTTTAATAATGTATCCAACATTATCCAAGATAATTAGGAAAGGAAGAAAATTATGAAAAATAGACATTCAACTACCCTCTGCTGAGGTTTCTAAGTTTGAGTAAATGAAGGATTGGATTTGGGACTACTCTTGGTAAATCGGAGCACACAGAAATGAGCCCACTGCTCATCATTCAAGCTGTTTTCTGACTGTGTGTGAAAACAGAGCAAGAATAAGAGAGAGCGAGCAAGAAAGAACATAATGAATGAATGAATGCATATATTTCAAACAGAATGAAAAGTACTCTTCCATTTAATGATAAACATGCAGATGTGCCCTGGACTGGGTTTAAGATAAGAGACCTAAATCTTCCAACCTCCCAGTGGACTCCAGGTTTTAGTGTTTCTCTCATATTCTGGGCATCTAATTATGCTCAATATGATTTTGGTTTTAAGTATATACTGATATTGCACAATATTATCCTTAAATACAAACAATACTTCATTTGCTGTGCGTCTTAAGCAACAGGTATTATCCCTTTTAAGGATGGGTGACAGTTTTGCTGCATTGGATGTTTTTAAGGAAAAATTTCAACATACATATAAACGTAACACCCATTTAACCAGTTATGGCTATCAAATGTGAACATTTCTCACTCCCACTCTCTTTTCTTCCACTTCCAAAGAAATCTGGCTCTAAATTTAGTGTTCCATGTGCTTAAGAATATTTTAACACTTTTAAGTTACCCTGTGAAGTTATCTCTGAATAAACATAAATAATCTCATTGTTTCCCATGGTATTAACTTTATGTAAATGGTAGCATATTGCACATATCCTTTACAACTTGATTTTTTATTCAGTATTTTCTTTCTGATACTTATCCATGTTGAACATTAAAATCCATTGATTTGCTTTATGGTATCATATAAATACACTGCAATTATGTATCCATCCTTCTGTGTATGGAAACATCAACAGATGAATGGATAAAGAAGATGTGGTGTGTGTATATACATATATATATACATATATATATGTGTGTGTGTGAATATATATATACACTCAGTGAATATATATATATATATTCACACACACACACACACACACACACACACACACACACACACACGATGGAATATTATGCAGCCATCAAAAATGAAATCTTGCCATTTGCAACGATGTGGATGGAACTAGAGGGTATTATGTTAAGTGAAATAAGTCAATCAGAGAAAGACAAGTATCATATGATCTCGCTGATATGAGGAATTTGAGAAAAAAGGATTATAGGGGAAGAGATGGAAAAGTGAAACAAGACAAAACCAGAGAGGGAGACAAACCATAAGAGACTCTTAATCTCAGGAAACAAACTGAGGGTTGCTGGAGTGGAGGGGGGTGGGAGGGATGGGGTGGCTGGGTGATAGACATTGGAGAGGGTAAGTACTACGGTGAGTGCTGTGAATTGTGTAAGACTGATGAATCACAGACCTGTATCCCTGTAACGAATAATACATTATATGTTAATAAAAAAATTTTTAAAAATTGGGTTAGTATTTTGTATAAGTTAAACTCCGTTTCCTTTATATTGAGTATGATTATGCATAAATAAAATCAAAGGGCACAATTCTTTTAAAATGGAGTTTTTCTAATAATAATTAGGTATTAATATAGATCTCAGTTTCTAAGGTATCATAAAATTTTAGGAAGTTTCTGAAAGAGTCGTGCAAGGTCAGAATGACTTATGTTTGAAAGTAATTCTGAGTATGCCTATTGATGCTTGCATAAGCATAAAAAAAAAAGATGTGAAATGATAGATGCCCAACTACTAATAATAGCTGCTCTAAAGGATTGATATTGTAAGGTGTGAATTTATGCAGATTATTAACTTTATACTTTGAATTATTTGAGTTGGTAAAATAAGCAAGAATTACCACTACAATTTAAAACATCAAATGAGGGGTGCCTGGGTGGCTCAGTTGGTTAAGCTTCTGCCTTCGGCTCCAGTCTGATCCCAGAGGCCTGGGATTGAACCCCACATCTAGACTCCTTGCTCATCGAAGGGTCTACTTCTTCCTCTGCCTCTGCCCCTGCCCCCCAATTTGTGCCTTCTCTCTCTATCTCAAATAAATAAAAAATCTTTAAAAAAATTAAAAAAAGTCAAATGAAGTAAAAAAAAAAATTACCAACCATACCATTCAATGGAAGGCTGTTAGAGTGCGCCTTTATCCTTTCAATGAGTGACTAGAATAAACTGTACATTTCCTTACAACTCTGGGATCATATAATTCTAAATAGAATGGCACAAATTTCTTTTATTTGCTGTACCTATACCTATATTTAATTTCTGTACCTAGAGTGAGGTTTGTAGAGCTCCAGAGTCTGGGTTTCTACTGATGTCTTCCTTTCTGAGGTGTACGTGGCAGAAAAGGTCACATCAAAAGAAATAAAGAAAAAGTCATAGGGAGATCATCTAACTCCTCAGATGGGAATCTCAAGAGCAGGAAGTCCAGAAAGAAGTCATAAAAAACACAGGAGTTAGATACCAAATCTACATGAAAAATTGCACCTTATCCTTCCTTGAGACCACAAAAATAAACAAAAGTTGACTTCTAAGTGATGCATTTTGGGAATAATATTTAAGTTAACTATACAACTAAGCTATCAGTGATTTTTTAATAATAATGAAAAGAGCCTGAACCTAACATAGACATTTTGAAATTTTACTGTGACTTTCAAAATGTTTTACATAAACCTAGAAGTAAATTATTATGATAATTCAGTAATCAGTAGGACATTTTTGAGCGTGTTCTAAATGCCAAATATTAATTGCTCTAGGTATAAGAAAAGCAAGAATGAAAATGTAGTCTCTACCCTGAGGGACTTTTTATAAATGCATTACCTGATTTTTTTCCTGGAATTTTTTTTCATTGGAATCATTCAATACTATTTTTTTCTTATTTGAAAGCATCTCAAATGCACTTTTTTTCTACCAATAATAAACTACTTTCTCCATAAAGTTGCCCTCAGGCCAAACACTGTTGTTGTGTGACCTGTTGTCTGTTATTTTGGCTTTATAATTGACTTTAGTATTTAAGTGTTATTTTCTTATAAATATGTTTAGAGATGAATATAAAAAGAACAGGTATATTTTGTAAAGATACAGTGGAAGATTCAGTGATCTGGGATTTAAAATTGCCGGGTATATTTTTTTAGGGATTACCAAGTTAGTGCTTTTGTGTAAATTCCCTAATCTCTGTAATTTTTGTTTCATATTGAAAATAGAATACTAAGGATACTCATCCCAAAGGATCTGGGTGAAAATCAATTGAAGTGAAATATGAAAATGCATTGTATACTCTAAAGAGTAATAAAATCTTAATTAAACCATGGAAGTACTTTTAAAGCCCTTGTAGATTTTCAGTTACCAAATGAATAAGTTCTGGCGATGTAATGTACAGCATGGTGATTAGAGTAAACAGTACTCTATTACATACTTGAAAGTTGCTGAGAGAGTAGGTCTTCAATATTATCACCACAGAAAGAAATGGCAATTATATGAGGATCCAGGTTGTTCACTAACACCAGGGTGGTAATCATTTCACAATATATAACTATATCAAATTAACATGCTGGACATCTTAAACTTGTACAATGTGATGTGTCAATTACATCTCATTAAAGCTGGAAAAATGAACAAAGGATAGGATTATAGCTTTCTTGGTAGCACTTTGGAAGACAGCCTCCTATAAAATTAGTATTTTCTAAAGATAGAACCATATAACCTCTGTAATGTTTCAAAACAAATTCAAACAGAAATAATCAAATATTTATTGAGCATCTTTTATGTACCAAGCTCTATGCTAGGAAGACCCTAGAGATAAAACAGATGCTGTCTCTGCCTTCACCGAGTCTACAGGTTTTATATCAAAGTAATTGCTCCCAAACATCAAATTCTGAATAAATCATGGAAGCATTGTAGAAAATTTACAGTGTAAACACAGACGAAAATATCATGCAGCTCATAATCAGGACAAAATATACGCATCGAAACGGCTCCTCTTGGGGGAACAGAAATCCATGCTGTTGATTGCACAGAGATAAAACTGTATCACAAGCAAACATGCCATGATAGTGGTAGGCATTCTGGGGGAGATGTAGCTGGGGCCTGAGCCAGGTTTCCCAAAAGAATCATTCTCCGTGAGGCAAAATGAAAGAATCTGGAATGCCACACATCAAAGGACATGCAAAGTTTATTGGCTATCTCTTTCTATTAGACTTGCATGTTCATGTAGTAATGCTCCTCAACACATTAATTTGAGAACAGGTACAGATTTAGATTGCTTGCATTTCATATTATAAAGTAGACTGTGCATCTTCTAAACAATAATACAAATAAAAGAATCTGTCACTCTAAGAAGAGGCCAAGGCAGAAAAGCCACACAATTAATTCCAGAGGTATAAAAATGACATGTGATAAAAATCCAACTCCCATTCCCAGTCGACAAAGAACATGTCTTAATAAAATACTCCTTTCCTATGACTGTAAGAATATTTCTATTGCTTCATAATTAAGCATAATGCTGAATATTTATAAAACGGTATTCAGCAACCTTAATCATTAAGTGCCAGAAGCAGCCTCATAAAAGTCAGGAAAAAAAGGAGGCACTATTCATTGATGATTTAACATTGCTCCAGATGTACTAGCCATTTCAATTAGAGAAGAGAAAGAAATAGGAGAAACACATATGAGAAAGGAGGCAACAAGATCATTATCTTTATTTGCGGATGATCAGGGATGCATACCTAGCCTGCAAATGACATTGAACACTAATAGGAAACATAAAATAGGTTAATAAAGTAACTGGTCATAAAATTAATACATAAAAGTAGATTTCCAAGACAGAAAACAAATAGCCATTTTTTAAATGTGCACACACACCATGTGCATGAATTACTGCCTTTCTTGGGCAAAGGGTTCCTGGAATACAGAGGTTGTGTCTATCCTATGTAAGGCCCCTCTCTGGTTGATTTTCATGATTTGTTTATTCCCTGGTATCTCCGCACCCACCTCTCCTTCCCCTACCAACCTAATAAATAACTGTTCTAATGTGTTTAATGTGTTCTTGCAAAATGCCGTAATGATGTTGATGCCTGTATGGTGTTCCTTGATGTTAATGTACACGTTTTACCTAGCTACTTTCCCAGTGACTGCAGTGGATCATTTTTTTCCAACTAAAAAGTAACTTGGAAACTATTTGCTCTTAAAAATGTCTCTTTCTGACTTGCCAGTGTGGGCTCCTGTTCTCATTGCCTTCTGTTCACCCTGGTGGTGAGGGAGGGATACGTGGTCTGATAGAAGGTGGCCAAACATAGGACACTCAAACCCTGGTCACAGTACTGACATTCTAGGAGTGGAGGACACTGTGTCCTATGCAGGGACACATGGGGGATGCACTCCAGAGTTCAGTGAACCACTAGGGGCCACATGAGGCAGGCTTTATAGGAACAGGGAGGGGAGGTGCTCCCCAGTTTACACAGGAGGGTGTGATTGGCTTATCCGAATAATTCTGTGGGCTGTCAGGGCAGCTAAGGCCATTAGGTTGATGACCAGGTAGATGGCAACTGTCCAGCCAGGAGAGGGAATTAGCCCTATGGAGAGACTAACTCCTGAGTTGTGGAGTGAATCTGGCCGCAGCAAGGGACCACGTGGTAGGCCTTCAGAGCCCTGTGAAGCGGAACACATCAAGGCAGACCATGACATTTTAGACTTCACAATACAGCTTCATATTCTTGTCCTATTTCTTGTGTCAGGGTCTCTCAGAGGCACCAGAAAAGTCCTTCTTTTTGTTTTTTTCCCTGACCAGCATTTGAACAACACCCTACTAGCCCCCAAAGTAAGACAACATTCCCTCTTGCTTCATTGCATTCTTCCCAATGCAACGTGGGTCTGCTCTGACATTTCTATTTTTCAAATACATAAAACATTCATATATGCTGATTTTCTTGCTAGGTCTCATGCAAATCTTATTATATTCAAAAGAAGAGAAGTCATTCATAAAGGGTTTGATTTCTTACAGCTTTTACTAGCATGGGCTGAAAAAGGTGCAGTGGTTTTATGGACTTCTCTTCCATCCTTGAAAAACAAATCCTATGCTGGGGAAGAAGTCTTTGGATCAGCAGACAATGTGGGGCTGAAGGTACTGTGTGACAACGGGAAGTTTACAGTTTCGTGCTGAGGGAAAAAAAAACCCCACAAAAAACCAGGCCTACTTTTAAAAATGAGAATGACTGAAATGTAGAGAGAGAGAGGATTGCCTCATTCAGAGGTTTCACTAGAGAATAAAAATGGGTGCTTTCCTGGGCAGTATTGAGAAAGTGTCCCTAGGCTGCTCTTATCAGAGTGACAATAGGCCATGACATCTCACAAGAAGGGATTATCTGGGAGAACAAGGCAGGTTATGTCTGAGCAGCGTGTAGCACGTGGTTCGGAATGGAGAGTGGGGTGGGAGGCAGAGGTCACATGAGGTCACCCGGGAAAAGCCGAGAGAAGAAGAGCATGGCTGGGTTCGTGTGTGGGAGCAAGCCTCGATCGCGGGGCTTCCTGAGAACCAGGAGGGAGATGCATCAGCTTTGGCCTACAGCTAACTATCCTGTAGCCTCACATCGGTGAGGCTCCTGCAGTCCTGTGGCAGGAAGACAGTGGTTTCACGTTCGTGGCCTCCTCTTTAGGAAGGGATCCAAGAGGGGGTGCTCACATCCCTCCGGGGCTCGGGAAGAGGAGCTGACCAGTTCCCGAGCACCTCTCCTTGGCTGTTCCAGGATGGACATGCACTGCACACCAGGTTTAAAGCAGTTCCACAAATGTAAATAGAGGCAGTATCTACCTCGCAGCTTTTTATCCACACTCATTGTTTATACCAGTTTACTTACTACTGCATTTTTTATATATGTCTTCTCTTGTTTATCTAATGTATAAAGATGCTTTATGAATCATGAGGTATGATACATGTTATATTTGGCATTTTCTTAAATCAGGATGACTTTATGGAGGAGCAGGTAGGGAAGAAAGGAAGTGACCTAATATTCACTGAAGAACTGCATGTACCTCCCCCTGTTTTAGGTGTTTTATTAAATTAATCAGAAATCCTGAGTTCAAACATCTATGTCACATACTAGTTGAGGAACCAATGTCAAATTTCTTAGCATTTCTGAAACTCCTTTTCTTCATTGGTGAGTGGCTGTTATGGGGCTCAATTTAGAAACAGATGAGGAGAAAGTTAAGTTGACCTGTTTAAGCATTTGGCTCAGTGCCTCATATAATGAATGGGTGATCTATGCTCATGGAAATCAAAGAAGGGAAGAATATTTAGTATAATGGAATGTTGTATATTCAGTCTAAGAATTTCCATTTAAAAAATGGTGCACATAGGAAAGACTAGAACAGAACCAGTACAGAGTACAAAATTGCTGGGTTTTATGCTGTATTTTCATATAAGAAAATATGAATTTATTCAGAAATATGTGAAACTTGGGGCATCTGGGTGGCTCACTCAGTTGAGCGTCCAACTCTTGATTTTGCCTCAGGTCATGATCCCAGGGTCGTGAGATTGAGCCCCGCATCAGGCTCTGCGCTCAGCATGGAGTCTACCTGAGATTCTCTCTCTCACTCTGCCCCTCCCCCCACTCAAGTGTGATCTCTCACACCCTCTCTTTCTCTCTCTCTTAATAAATAAATAAATAAATAAATAAAATCTTTAAAAAAAAATAAAAGAAATGTGAAACTACATTAAGGGAGAAGTCTGACATAGACATTACTCTTGACCGGGTAGCATCTGACATAAAAGGTAACTCTAGAGTTTTGGGAAAACATTGAAGGGCTTATATTTTTCTAGAATTAGTCTGGGTCATGAAAAGAAAATTTCCGAGAGTTACACAGGGTGCCTTTATTCCAGGCTCTGTCATTAACTTGCTCTGGCTTGTCTACTCATTCTCTTAAGAGGTTTTGTTTCTGTTTTTGCTTTTTAAAGTAGGTTCCATGCCCAGCATGGAGCCCAACGTGGGGCTTGAACTCACAACCAAAAGATCAAGACTTGAACTGAGATCAAGAGTCAGACACTTAACCAGCTGAGCCACCCAGGCACCACTGTTAATATCTTTCGATTTGAATTTTTTTTTTGTTTTGTTTTTAAGATTTTATTCATTTGAGTGAGAGAACATGAGCTGGGGGAGAGGCAGATGGAGAGGAAAAGGCAGACTCCCCGCTGAGTAGGGAGCCCAACTCGGGGCTCAATCCCAGGACCCTGGGATCATGACCTGAGCGGAAGGCAGATGCTTAACTGATTGAGCCACCCAGTTGCCCCCTGATTTGAATTTTTAAAAAGTAAATGAGATCTGTTCTATTGCTCAGAAACAAACAACTTTATATTTGACCAATTAATTAACACTTTCTGTGCTCTTCATTCTTCTGAGTAGATTAGAACTCCATTTATTATCATTTTCTTTTTGCCTAAAGGATTTTCTCACTTGAATTGTTAAAACAGATGGATCTGTTTCCTCAACTACAAAAAGCAAAAAAATAGCAACTTTTTTTTTTAGCACCAACATCTACCAATCCTGCTTCACCCTCCCAAAATTACTTGTCTAATCTTTGCTCACCATAGACTAGTATTTCCCAGTTATTTATGTTTCATAGGAAAAAAACCTTAATTGCAGTTACCTTTCCTGAATAACAACTAGGGGCTTCTATGCCACCATTATGTGTATCACCGTAATTTAATAAATAGATCTCTCAGAGTAAGAGGACGTTTTTTGTTATTAGAATAATTGTAACTTTTTTCTTTTCTTTTTTTTTAGAGAGAGAGAGGGAGAGCGAGTGAGTAGGGGAGGGGCAGAACGAGAGGGAGACTCCTAAGCAGACTCCACACCCAGCATGGGGCTCAATCTCACGACACTGAGATCATAACCTGAGCTGAAATCAACAGTCAGATGCTCAAGCGACTGAGCTACCCAGGCACCCCAGAATAATTGTAACTTTTTGAAAATTCATGTTTCTTTTCCTTACTTCCCAAGAAATAGTGGAAGCTTTGCCTGGGTCCAGTACTTGTCTGGGAATCATATTTGAAAGCCACTATCACAGAGTATACACAAAAGAATATGAATCAAGAATGGTGAACTGGCTTATTTGAGAAACAAAATAATGTCAAGGGCAGAACCTGGTGTCTTGGCCCTAACAAGTCTGTTCTCCAGGGCAACCTAGGGATGGATTCAATTTCAGATTATGTATTTTGTATTTTCCATTCACAGGGCTCATCCTCCCTCTCCCAGAAACTTCCACTTAATAAAGTAGATATCATTATGTTGAGTCCACCACGTTACATCATATGGACCTCTCATGCCTCCTAGAATGAACCCTATGGCTTCAGAGCAATGTGTCATTTCTCTGGATTTTCAGAGTGTGGATCCTGTTATCTAGGCTTAGGTTCTCTGTTGCACTCCCAGAAGAAGAGCATGAGTTCCCTAGACTGTTAGCGCTATGAAAATTGGCTTCTGAACATTTATAATTGATCCAGGTAATGAAGGTATTAACTTTAGGTTTTAACCAAAGTTTGATCCACTCATTAGGTAGGAAAGGAAACTTCTGGCATAAATAAAAACTCTTCACACGTCTGTCTCCCCAAGTTCCTTCAGCTCTTATCATAATGGGACTGACCTTGCTACTTACAAAAATGAATAAACACAAGTGTTTTAATATCTGAACAAGAATATCTCAGACCTAGACTTAGTTTTATTAGGCATACCCGGGGAAGTTTTCCTAGCCATCCAGATTTCCTGCATTTTCCTCATGAGAAAGCCAGACCATATCAAGCCATCAGTTTTTAAATATTACAATTGCTTTGGTTTTCCTAGGTACGATGACATTTTTACCTTCCTGAAATGAGAATGGTTACTTATTTTCAAGAATCAATTTTTTTTTTTTTGGAGCTAAGTGCTTGCAGTGATTTAAAGACCAGTTATTATTTCTACCCACTTAGTTCAGGACAAAGTACATACTTTTATGGTGAAGCAGAGAATGGCCAAATTAAACCAATCAGTTTTTTTAACTTGAATATTCATTTGTGTTTGCCATGTAAATTGGAGGGAGGAAAATGATTTTCACTGCTGGAGCATAAAACAAATTAGATATAATGGTACATAAAAGGCAAACCAAAATCATTCTCTTGAAAATAAATGCCTTTTACAGGATATGAAGCCATTAAAAAAAAAAAACTGTCACAACATTTTTAATCTGTTCTAGTTTCCATGTTCCAGCAACACATCCATTCTCTATTGGCCACATTCTGGGAAGCTGGTACCAGTAATTAAATAAATTGCACTGTACAGAACTTACAGTCCTCTAACATGGCAGGAAGCCAGCTTTTCTCTTTCACTTGAAAAAAAAATTCAATTACTATTCTATTTCCCAACTCTAGAAATTTCTTTTAACAAAATGGTTTTATTACAAAATTCATTTTTCTCAGTGGAATATGTAACCTCTCCTCTGTGAAAGCTAGCTTATGCTCACAGAATTATGGCCATAAAGGATTGTGCTTGTAGTCATGTTTTTTCCGTAAGGCTAAAATACATTAGGCCTCAAGTATCCATATAGATTTGCATGTAAACAGAGTCTCATGTGATTGTATTAGAGATTTCAATGTAGATTTCCTAGAATTTCAGGTGAGGTACTGCTGTAAATCTAGACATGTTAACACTGTGCTGGCTGTTTGTGACAGATGCCGCCTAGCTACAGTCTCTCTGTAACATCTATATTACCTTCAGTTTTTAAGTCTAGCTGAAGTTTATTTTTTTATGTGTGGTGGGGGAGATATGAATCTCTTGGTGTTTATTCTCCAAATGCATGGGAATTATTCCAGAAATACAATTGTGTCTATTAATATAATATGTATATTAAATAAACAAAATATGTAATATATATGGTTATATAAATATTTTATTTATATTTGTATATGTGTGTGTGTGTGTGTGTATATATATATATAGGTCATGAGGAGCATACATAAATTAAACCAAAAGCAAAGATAATAAAGACACTGAAAAATTGACTATACCAATTATGTATATATTTTTTTAATTTTTTATTGTTATGTTAATCACCATACATTACGTCATTAGTTCTTGATGTAGTGTTCCATGATTCACTGTTTGTGCATAACACCCAGTGCTCCACGCAGAACGTGCCCTCTTTAATACCCATCACCAGGCTAACCCATCCCCCCACCCCCCTCCCCTCTAGAACCCTCAGTTTGTTTTTCAGAGTCCATC
>NW_027397104.1:4409689-4422211 GCF_003265705.2 Callorhinus ursinus
TCTCATTCCTTTTGATGGCTGCATATATATTCCATATATATACCACTTCTTCTTTATCCATTCATCTGTTGATGGACATCTTGGCTCTTTCCACAGTTTGACTATTGTGGACATTGCTGCTATAAACATCGGGGTGCACATACCCCTTCGGATCCCTACATTTGTATCTTTGTGGTAAATACCTAGTAGTGCAATTGCTGGATCATATGGTAACTCTATTTTCAACTTTTTGAGGAACCTCCATACTGTTTTCCAGAGTGGTTGCACCAATTTGCATTCCCACCAACAGTGTAGGAGGGGTCACCTTTCTCCGCATCCCCACCAACATCTGTCATTTCCTGACTTGTTAATTTTAGCCATTCTGACTGGTGTGAGGTGGTATCTCATGGAGGTTTTGATTTGGATTTCCCTGATGCCGAGTGATGTTGAGCACTTTTTCATGGGTCTCTTGGCCATTTGGATGTTGCCTTTGGAAAAATGTCTGTTCATGTCTTCTGCCTATTTCTTGATTGGATTATTTGTTCTTTGGGTGTTGAGTTTGGTAAGTTCTTTATAGATTTTGGATACTAGCCCTTTATCTGATATGTCATTTGCAAATATTTTCTCCCGTTCTGTCGGTTGTCTTTTGGTTTTGTGGACTGTTTCTTTTGGTGTGCAAAAGCTTTTTATCTTGATGAAATCCCAAGAGTTCATTTTTGCCCTTGCTTCCCTTGCCTTTGGCGATGTTTCTAGGAAGAAGTTGCTGCGGCTGAGGTCGAAGAGGTTGCTGCCTGTGTTCTCCTAGAGGGTTTTGATGGATTCCTGTCTCACGTTTAGGTCTTTCAACCATTTGGAGTCTATTTTTGTGTGTGGTGTAAGGAAATGGTCCAGTTTCATTCTTCTGCATGTGGCTTGTCCAATTTTCCCAACACCGTTTGTTGAAGAGACTGTCTTTTTTCCAAAGGACATTCTTTCCTGCTTTGTCGAGGATGAGTTGACCATAGAGTTGAGGGTCCATTTCTAGGCTCTCTATTCTGTTCCATTGATCTATGTGTCTGTTTTTGTGCCAGTACCATACTGTCTTGATGACGGCTTTGTAATAGAGCTTGAAGTCCGGAATTGTGATGCCGCCAGCTTTGCTTTTCTTTTTCAACATTCCTCTGGCTATTCGGGATCTCTTCTGGTTCCATACAAATTTTAGGATTATTTGTTCCATTTCTTTGAAAAAAGTGGATGGTATTTTGATAGGGATTGCGTTGAATGTGTAGATTGCTCTAGGTAGCATTGACATCTTCACAATATTTGTTCTTCCAATCCATGAGCATGGAACGTTTTTCCATTTTTTGTGTCTTCCTCAATTTCTATCATGAGTATTTTATAGTTTTCTGAGTACAGATCCTTTGCCTCTTTGCTTAGATTTTTTCCTAGGTATCTTATGGTTTTGGGTGCAATTGTAAATGGGATCGACTCCTTGATTTTTCTCTCTTCTGTCTTGTAGTTGGTGTATAGGAATGCCACTGATTTCTGTGCATTGATTTTATATCCTGCCACTTTACTGAATTCCTGTATGAGTTCTAGCAGTTTTGGGGTGGAGTCTTTTGGGTTTTCCACATATAGTATCATATCATCTGCAAATAGTGAGAGTTGACTTCTTTGTCGATTTGGATGCCTTTGATTTCTTTTTGTTGTCTGATTGCTGTGGCTAGGACTTCTAATACTATGTTGAATAGCAGTGGTGAGAGTGGATATCCCTGCCGCGTTCCTGACCTTAGGGGAAAAGCTGTCAGCTTTTCCCCATTGAGAATGATATTCGCTGTAGGTTTTTCATAGATGGCTTTTATGATATTGAGGTATGTCCCCTCTATCCCTATACTCTGAAGAGTTTTGATCAAGAAAGGATGCTGTACTTTGTCAAATGCTTTTTCTGCATCTATTAAGAGGATCATATGATTCTTGTTCTTTCTTTTGTTAATGTATTGTATCACGTTGAATGCTTTGTGGATGTTGAACCAACCTTGCAGCCCAGGGATAAATCCCACTTGGTCATGGTGAATAATCCTTTTAATGGACTGTTGGATCCTATTGGCTAGTATTTTGGTGAGAATATTTGCATCCATGTTCATCAAGGATATTGGTCTGTAATTCTCCTTTTTGATGGGGTTGTGTCTGGTTTTGGGATCAAGGTAATGCCGGCCTCATAAAATGAGTTTGGAAGTTTTCCTTCCATTTCTATTTTTTGGAACAGTTTCAGGACAATAGGTGTTAATTCTTCTTTGAATATCTGTTAGAATTCCCCTGAGAAGCCATCTGGCCCTGGGCTTTTGTTTCTTGGGAGATTTTTGATGACTGCTTCAATTTCCTTAGTGGTTATAGGTCTGTTTAGGTTTTCTATTTCTTCCTGGTTCAGTATTGGTAGTTGATACATCTCTAAGAGTGCATCCATGTCTTCCAGGGTATCTGATTTGCTGGCATAGAGTTGCTCATCATATGTTCTTATAATTGTTTGTATTTCTTTGGTGTTGGTTGTGATCTCTCCTCTTTCATTCATGATTTTGTTGATTTGGGTCCTTTCTCTTTTCTTTTTGATAAGTCTGACCAGGGTTTTATCCATCTTGTTAATTCTTTCAAAGAACCAGCTCCTAGTTTTGTTGATCTGTTCTACTGTTCTTTTGGTTTCTAGTTCATTGATTTCTGCTCTGATCTTTATTATTTCTCTTCTCCTGCTGGGTTTGGGCTTTATTTGCTGTTTTTTCTCTAGCTCCTTTAGCTGTAGGGTTAGGTTGTGTATTTGAGACCTTTCTTGTCTCTTGAGAAAGGCTTGTATTGCTATATACTTTCCTCTCAGGACTGCCTTTGCTGTATCCCAAAGATTTTGAACAGTTGTGTTTTCATTTTCATTGGTTTCCATGAGTTTTTTTTAATTCTTCTTTAGTTTCCTGGTTGACCCAGTTATTCTTTAGTAGGATGCTCTTTAGCCTCCATGTATTTGAGTTCTTTCCGACTTTCCTCTTGTGATTGAGTTCTAGTTTCAAAGCACTGTGGTCTGAAAATATGCAGGGAGTAATCCCAATCTTTTGGTACCGGTGAGACCTGATTTGTGACCTAGGATGTGATCAATTCTGGAGAATGTTCCATGGGCACTAGAGAAGAATGTGTATTCTGTTGCTTTGGGATGGAATGTTCTGAATATGTCTGTGAAGTCCATTTGGTCCAGTGTGTCGTTTAAAGTCTTTATTTCCTTGTTGATCTTTTGCTTAGATGATCTGTCCATTTCAGTCAGGGGGGTGTTAAAGTCCCCCACTATTACTGTATTGTTGTCAGTGTGTTTCTTTGCTTTTGTTATTAATTGCCTTATATAATTGGCTGCTCCCATGTTCGGGGCATAGATATTTACAATTGTTAGATCTTCTTGTTCGCTAGACCCTTTAAGTAGGATATAGTGTCCTTCCTCATCTCTGATTACAGTCTTTGGTTTAAAATCTAATTTGTCTGATATAAGGATTGCCACCCCAGCTTTCTTTTGGTGTCCATTAGCATGGTAAATGGTTTTCCACTCCCTCACTTTCAATGTGGGGGTGTCTTTGGGTCCAAAATGAGTCTCTTGCAGACAGCATATTGATGGGTCTTGTTTTTTAATCCATTCTGATAGCCTGTGTCTTTTGATTGGGGCATTTAGCCCATTTACATTCAGGGCAACTATTGAAAGATATGGATTTAGTGCCATGGTATTGCCTGTAAGGCAACTGTTACTGTATATTGTCTGTGTTCCTTTCTGGTCTAGGCTGCTTTTAGTCTCTCTCCTTGCTTAGAGGACCCCTTTCAATATTTCTTGTGGGCTGGTTTCATGTTTGCAAATTCCTTTAGTTTTTGTTTGTCCTGGAAGCTTTTTATCTCTCCTTCAATTTTTAATGAGAGCCTAGCTGGATATAGTATTCTTGGCTGCATATTTTTCTCGTTTAGTGCTCTGAAGATATCATGCCAGTCCTTTCTGGCCTGCCAGGTCTCTGTGGGTAGGTCTGTTGCCAATCTAATGTTTCTACCATTATAGGTTACATATCTTTTCTCCCGAGGTGCTTTCAAGATTTTCTCTTTGTCTCTGAGCCTCGTAAGTTTTACTATTAGACTTCAGGTTGTTGACCTATTTTTATTGATTTTGAGAGGGGTTCTCTGTGCCCTCTGGATTTTGATGCCTGTTTCCTTCCCCACATTAGGGAAGTTATCTGCTATAATTTGCTCCAATATACCTTCTGCCCCTCTCTCTCTTTCTTCTTCTTCTGGGATCCCAATTATTCTAAGGTTGTTTCATCTTATCGTATCGCTTATTTCTCGAATTCTGCCCTCGTGATCCTGTAGTTGTTTATCTCTCTTTTTCTCAGCCTCTCTATTTTCCATCATTTGGTCTTCTAGATCGCTGATTCTCTCTTCTGCCTCATTTATCCTCGCAGTTAGTGTCCCCATTTTTTATTGCACTTCATTAATAGCCTTTTTGTTTTCGATTTGGTTAGATTTTAGTTCTTTTATTTCTCCAGAAAGGGTTTCTCTAATAACTTCCATGCTTTTTTCTAGCCCAGCTAGTATCTTTAAAATTATGATTCTGAACTCTAGGTCTGACATCGTACTAATGTCCGTGTTGAGTAGGTCCCTGGCTGACGGTACTACCTCTTCTTTTTGCTGAGGTGAATTTTTTCGTCTTGTCATTTTGTCCAGAGGGGAATAGATGATTGAGAGAACAAAATGCTAACCGGTTAACAATTTTCCCTGCATATATACTTTAAGCAAATCAGAAAAGACCTGAAACCAGGGGACAAGAAAGGGAAAGAAAGAAAAAAGAAAAAGAAAAAGTTAAAGAGAAACAGAAACAGAACAAAACAAAAAAAAACAGAATATGATCAAATATGATCAGGCTAGTGCATAGATCAGTGCCACACACTAGATTTTGGGTGTATTTTGGTCTGTTAGAAGAAAGTGCCTCCTAAAACTTTAAAGAAAGACATATATGTACAAAATAAGTGTTGATACAATGAAGGGATGGAAGATGACTGTAAAGATGAAAATTATAAAAGATTTTATAAAAGGAATTGATAAGAAGTTGAGAAAAGAAAGAAGAAGATTAAAAAACAGAAAAGAATAGAAAAGGGAGAGAATGGGATCATGCAGGAGACTAGAACAAATCCATACACTAGTGATTTAGGGTATATTTGATCTTTTAGAAGAAACTGTATCTCAAAATTTTAAAGAGAGAACAACTTATATATATATGCCAAAAATAAGGGTATCTACTATGAAGGGACAGAATATGACTCTAAAAATGAAAAATAAATTTTTTTTTCAAATGGGATTGATAAGATGTTGGTTGAAAAAGGGAAAAAGAAAAATAAAAAGAAAACAGTTAAAAATTAACTTTGAAAAACTAATGAATCTGTTAAAAAAGCCATGAATTCTATGTGCAGTATTCCCCTAGCGCTGGAGTTCTCCCGTTCTCCTTGATCAGTAAACTTGGTCTTGGCTGCCTGTTTGTGCTGATCTTCTGGTTGAGGGGCCTGTTGCCGTGGTTCCCAAATGTCTTTGCCGGAGGCGGAATTGCCCCGCCCTTGCTGGTCCAGGCTAAGCAAGCTGCTCGGGTTTGCTCTCAGGAGATTTTGTTCCCTGAATGCTTTCGGTACAGCCTTGGAGGATGACAGTGAAAATGGCGGCCTCCCAATCTCCACCCCAGAGGAGTTGAGAACTTGGGGCCCCACTCCTCAGTGCACCCCCAGAGAAAAGCAGTCAATCACTCCCATCTCCCTGGTCTCCGGCTGCACTCCGTGCTCACCCGGCCTGTGACCGAGCGTTACTATCTCTGGCACCCGACCCCGTGTGGAGTCTCCAAACCCAGCAGATCCCTGCAGTGTGCTCCCGCACTGCTCCTCTGGGGGAAGAAGGGGAGTCTCCCCGGATCTGCCGCTTGTTGGGTCCCTGCTGGAGGAGCAGTGGCCCGACTGGGCCGTGGATCACGGTTTATGGCAACCCCGAGCTGAGAGCCTGTGCCTCAGCTCCGTCTCTGCAGCCGGCTTCCCCGCTCTGATACCTGAGAGCTCTGCCGCACTCAGGCACCCCCGGTCTTTTGTGACCCCGAGGGTCCTGTACCACACTGTTCCACAAGGGTTCCACCCCCGCTTAGCCACTGGACTGAGGTCCCTCAGCGGAGCCGACTTCTAAAAGTTCCGATTTTGTGCTCCGCGGCTCTAGCACTTGCCAGAAGCGGCCGACGGAGGCCCCTCCCCCGCCGTCTATCCTCCCGAATATCGCCTCGGATTCACTTCTCCGCACGTCCTACCTTCCAGTAAGTGGTCGCTTTTCTGTTCAGAGAGTTGTTGCTATTCTTCCCTTTGATCTCCTGTTGAGTTCGTAGGTGTTCAGAATGGTTTGATCCCTATTCAGCTGAATTCCTGAGACCAGATGAAGTCCAGGTTCCTACTCCTCTGCCATCTTGCTCCGCCCCCCCAATTATATTTTTTATGACAAAAAGTCACCTTAAAAATGACTATTTGGATAAAGTATTTTGGATAAAAACAATTGTTTACTAAAGATAAAGGTTAATATTCAGAGTTCATAAAGAGCTCCTAAAAACAAATAAAAGATTTAAAAGCTCAATAGAAAAATAGACATATAACAGGTTATTCTCTGAAGAGGAAATGCAAACGGCCTTTAAACATATAAAGAGATGCTTAACTTTATGTACATCCTGAAAACTGAATTAATATAACTCTCAGATGTCTACTTTGATATATCAGATTATCAGAAATTTGAAGATCTGATAATATCAAGTGACTGAATAATAGGTACTTTTGTGAATTTTCCATGTGGAAATAAAATTTTGACTATCATTTAGGCAAACTATTAAAATTTAAACTGTGTACATTTAAGCATTCTACTTTCTCATATCTCTCCTGAGATTCATTTTTACTTGATGCATATAGAAGGATGTTATTGCAATATTGTTTATAAAGCAAAGTTTCAGAAATCCCCTATATATCTAATAATAGGTGTTAAACTATAGTACATGCACATTATAAAATTCTATACAATAATCAAAGAGACATATAGCGTGAAAAAGGAATGGTGCGTATAGTATAAATCCTTTATGTAAATAGAAAACACAAAACTATATATTCTTTATATACAAGTAATATTTAACATATATGTAAATATGTAATTTATATCTTTAGGTAAAGCTTTTGTAAACAAATCAATAGAAAGGATCTGGAAGAATCACAAACATACAATAGAGGTCACCTCTGGTGAGAACACCAACAAACACTTGACTTTATTTGTATTACTTGACTTTTTATTTTTTATTTAAAAATTTTTAAAGATTTTATTTATTTGACAGACACAGCAAGAGAGGGAACACAAGCAGGGGGAGTGGGAGAGGGAGAAGCAGGCTTCCCGCAGAGCACGGACCCCAACTGGGGGCTCGATCCCAGGACCCTAAGATCATGACCTGAGCGGAAGGCAGACACTCA
Organism: Callorhinus ursinus; assembly: GCF_003265705.2. Lineage (NCBI taxonomy): Eukaryota > Metazoa > Chordata > Mammalia > Carnivora > Otariidae > Callorhinus > Callorhinus ursinus. The sequence continues at coordinate 4,417,174 of NW_027397104.1, forward strand.
ACTGGCTGAGCCACGCAGGCACCCCTGTATTTACTTGACTCTTTAACTGTGTGAAAGACTAACTCATTATTTGGCTAACTGAAAATAAATACTTATTTAAAAAATAAGTCTGATCTACAATAGTAGCCAATACTACTATGCCAGTGAATTGCCTTTTAGATGGAAGAGTTGAAAAGTAAGGCCAAGGTGGGGTTTGGAACGAACAAAATGACAGTCCAAAAAATTAACCCCAAACCTCATGGGTTTATGAAGATCTCGACACTAAGATTACCAGTCTCTTGTGCACTGACTTCATACAGCAGAACAGGGACCTAGATTCAGGAACCTGAGATTAAAATCTCCATTCAAGCTATGTCTGTAAAGAGCAGAAACATTTGTAGTGGTTTAAATCTAAAACCTCTCCATTTATTCTGGGAGTTGCCAGTCTTTGGCTAAACACACAGTTTATCATATTTGCAATGAAGTAGAACAAATTTAAATATGCAGTGAGAGAAAAGATTTCATACACTTTATCAAATGCAGTGTCCAAATATCTGACTATTCTCTCCACTTCCTCCAGCCCTCTGCTTGAAGTTGAATATGTAGGGATTGATTTGGTTGCAAGTAAGTATAAATGCACCAAAGGGCTTCGGTTGTAAGGATATTTAATACAGTAAAAGAAGACTAGAGGTAGGTACGTCCTGATTTATTTCAGAGGTTCAATGACGTCAAGGATGCAGGATTTCCACACTTCTGCTTTACAGTGCTCTGAGTGTTGGTTTTTCATTTTTGTGCCTTATTGCCTCATGGTGGCAAGATAGTTGTCACAGCTCCAGGCATCACATTTTCATCCCTCATTTTAGGTTAAAAAGATCTAGGAAAAATGTCTTTCCTTTATGAAAGTTGTACATATTTATCTGTAGAGATAATCCCTCCCCAGATTTCCCCTGCAGAACTCCTTCTTATGTCATTTTATCTGGAAACTGTTTCATACATGCATACTATTAAGAGAGGCGGGGGACAATACACAGAAAAGGGGACTGCAGTTCTCATGGTTGGCTTAGACTAATCATGATTACTTTACAAGAACCAGCAAAAGGAAATATTTTCCCTGAATCTGAAGGATCTACACCTGCTTACCTGAATGAATCAGTTCCTTAGGGAAGGAGAAAGTGGTGGTGGTGGGGAGGTGGGTTAGTAGGATAATTACTGTTATACAGGCTCTGAACAATGGGAATCTTTCTTGGTTCATATGATCGTGATTCCCAAAGTGGCATTGCTCCCTCCATGCTAAAAATTAAAGACCAATTGTTTAGTGTTTCGGCTCATTCTGTACCCTTGACCTGCAAATCTAGTTTTAGACAGAAAGGAGTAAAGAGCTTCCAACTTTCGATTTCACTTCACAGGGAAGAATTATAAAGCCAGATAAGATCCCAGTTGTGCCTTCTGTTTACCTTCCTTGGGATAGAATTCAGTTGTCTTCCTGCCAGGTTAAATAACAGTTTTTGGATTAAGGGATTCCTAATTCTAGCAGTGAGTGCCAGGAATTGAGGAAAGGGTGTGTTCTTGACTATCTCGTGTACTCCTAACAAGAAACCAATGAAGTGGCCGCTCCCTGGGAGATGTGTGGGGCATTCCTGGAGTAAGGGCTCTGAGATGTGAAGATTGTAGTGAGCAGAGAATCATAACAGTTTCCAAGGGACTTTTTTCCTATGGCTTATAAAAAAAAAAAGAAAGAAAGAAAGAAAGAAAAACCCTGATGGACTATTTTTCTGTCTCCCAGCTGACCTGACGTATTCAAGGATCTGAGCCCTCCTGTTCTCCAGTTCCACTGTTATCTGGATTGTGCCACATAAGCATCAGTACTTGCTTCTTCGGACCCTCCTCACTTAGTTCACTTAGTCCTATATTCTGTCTCTACTTTGCTAACAGTTGATATTAACATTTTTTCAAATGACTTAGATATAATCGTTGGAAGCAAACTAAATGGAAAGCTTACGATAGAGAAGAATTACACGTCTGTGCCCTTTGCAGACTGAGCTGGGACAGAAAGGGGCCGGGGCTGCCCCTCAACCTGATCCCTTCCAAACAAAGACATCCCCTGTGTCCCTGGCCATCCGGCTCAGAGAAGAGGGACCCACTGCTGGCTCTGTGTTGAGGTTGCCTGGCCCGTCACTCACTCCTGGCCAGCATCAGTGCCCCGCCTCGCAGGCTCTGGTCATCACCCTCTTTTTTGTGGCCTAAGATGATGTCATCAGTCCGCAATAGCAGAACTGCTGTCTCCATTGCTGTCTTGTATGTTTGCAGCCTCCCAGCCATGGCTCCCAGATGCCCAAGGCTTTCCTGTCCCCCAGGGTACCTGTCTCACCGTGTATGCTCCAAGTCTCACCGTTGTCCTGCGTGTGCTTGGCCAGAAGGCAGGGAAGTACAGATGGTGCTGACCCCACAGTTGTGGATCAGGGTACGAGGGATGACCTCTGAGGCCTGGGCAACAGCCCTGTCTGGCCATTGTTCCATACTAGTCATGGCCTTGGATTTTTCTGTCAAGGCCTGGGCCATGGCCATTTCAGAGGCTTCACCCCGGAAATGAGCTGGGGGTCCAGGTGGACATTGTGGCACACTTGTTTGGCATCCTGGAGGCTGCATTCCACTTCCGAGAGACTCTCTTTGCTGGCCCTGTGGAGGAGCATGGTGTGGGCCTTGGGGTCTTCACACTCAGTGATGCATGTAAAGTACTCCTCTCCACTTCTCTTCATTTCCGACATGCCTGCTCCTGTCTCAGCATCTCCTCTCAGTTCTGGCCAGCCGACTACCTGGGCCCCACAGGCTCTAGCGATGCACATCAGACACTTTGGTAACTTTGACTGAATGTGTGAATTCCCAATTTTTCTCAGCCTGATATTTATAGACAATTGAGGAGTTAAATACACGTGCAGAAAAAATGTAATTTTTACATTTCTTTGTATTCACACTTAGAAGTTAAACTTCTTTTCCTTCAGTTGTGGTTTAGTTAATGTGATGTTCAGACATATGTCTACAATAATTTCTCTTGTGGGGTGGGGAGGAAGAGAGTAAAAGTGGAGAGGATGAATTCCCTTATAAGGAGTCTAGTGTATCAAACAGGACTATAAATAGTTATGTAATAATTCTAAGGGTAGAATTCAATGATTTCTGTCCCTAAGTCTACTAAATACAAGTAGCCCTCAAGAGCTTACAAAATCATTTCACTACCAGAATAATAAAAAAAAAATCCCCTATAACAAATCCACAAGCCAAGCTAGAAAAAAAATTTAAGTTATTTTTCAGTCTTGGTAAGAGAGTATAGAATACACCACAGTCTACCTTAGTTTTTTTCCCCTATAGAACCATATCCTGTTTGGGTGGTGTTTATATATATTTGCATCCTTGCTTTCCTTTTCCCTTCATTATTAAGTGAAACGGTCTTCTGAGCAAGTCAGCTTAGAATAAATAAGAGACTTTTAAAGGCCTAACCCTCTCATACACATATTAGAAGAAGAAAATGTAAGACAAATGCACTGAGAGAAGTGAATGCATACAGTTCATTAGTACAGTCATAGAGACCTTCCCATAAAAATGGATGTGACTCAGAAAAGCATGGAATTTACTAAGAAGTCTAGATTTAATGTAAAGATCAGTGAAAATAATAAAGAATGGATGTCCTCAAAAGCACATAACTTTACTAAGGGATTTGATAGTTTTTTGAGGACAAAAAGGAAACGCCACAACTAATTGCTGCCAAAGATTTAAAAGTTATTTCATCTGACACAGATAAAATGATGCTGAGGCACTTGAGCATGATCATCATATAAGCAGCTACCCAACATTAAAAGTGTAATTATAGGGGCTGCCTCATGTTGTTGGGAGCTGCCTAATCATAAGAGATGGGTACCCATGCTAAGATTTTTCACCCCATTGTTCCTTCTGCAGTTTTAGATGGTGGGATCTCATGTGTCATCCAGAGCACTGGGGAGTATTGGTGACATCTGCTAGTCTGACTAATAATGACGCCTGGTCTTAGATGTAGCCTACAGTCAGTGTGGTGAAAATGCTGGAACTTCCTTGGTAGACCACAGAAGAAGGAATCTGAAGGTTCTGGGAAAAAGGAACATCGAACCTATTATGTACTTGCTCAGCCACTCCCTGATGATGCCCCAACCAGGAAGGGCCCAAAGGATACACCCTTTACCAAGCATAAGGATAAGTGTCAGGAAATACATCAACATCCTTCAATTTCTCCCATTCTGTAGGTTGCCTTTTCACTCTGTAGATTTTTTGCTTTGCTGTGTGGAAGTTTTATAGTTTGGTACCAACCCACTTGTCTATTTTTGCTTTTGTTGCCTATGATTTTGGTGTTATATGCCAGAAATGATGGCCTAGACCGATGTCATAAAGCTTTTCTCCCTATGTTTTCAACTAAGTTTTACAGTTTCAGGTCTTATGTTTAAGTCTTTAATCCATTTTGAGTAGATATTTTTTTGCGTATGGTGTAAAATAAAGGTCCAATTTCATTCTTTTGCGGGTGTATATCTAGTTTTGCTAACACTAAAACTATTTGTTGAAAAGCTTGTCCTTTCCCCATTGTGTCTTCTTGACACTTTGTGAAAGATGAGTCGACTGTGTATGCATGGGGTTTGTTTCTGGGCTTTCTATTCTGTTCTGCTGGCCTATAGATCTATCTTTAGGCCAGTACCATACTGTTTTACTTACTATAATTAAACTCATTGTTTTTTTTTTTAAAGATTTTATTTATTTATTTGACAGAGAGACACAGCGAGAGAGGGAACACAAGCAGGGGGAGTGGGAGAGGGAGAAGCAGGCCACCCGCAGAGCAGTGAGCCCAATGTGGGGCTTGATCCCAGGACCCTAAATCATGACCTGAGCGGAAGACAGATGCTTAACGATTGAGCCACTCAGGTGCCCCTAAACTCATTCTTTTTTTTTTTTTAATTAATTAATTATTTTTATGTTGTGTTCCATGATTCATTGTTTGCGCATAACACCCAGTGCTCCATGCAGTACGTGCCCTCCTTAATACCCA
>NW_027397104.1:4422611-4580587 GCF_003265705.2 Callorhinus ursinus
TACCCTCCCCAATGTCCATCACCCAGCCCCCCCATCCCTCCCACCCCTCACCACTGCAGCAACCCTCAGTTGTTTCCTGAGATTAAGAATTCCTCATATCAGTAAGGTCATATGATACATGTCTTTCTCTGATTGACTTATTTCACTCAGCATAATACCCTCTAGTTCCATCCATGTTGTTGCAAATAGCAAGATTTCAGTTTTTTTTTGATGGCTGCATAAAACTCATTCTTATTTTTACCTGCATATAATCTGACTTTTCTCTCTGACTACTTTTAAGATTTTCTCTTTATTATAGGTATTAAGAAATTTATTTATCATGTGCCTTTGTGTAGGTTTTTTGTTTGTTTTGCTTTGGCCTTTTTTTTTCTTAGCCTGTATCTTTAGGTTTATAGTTTTCATTAAGTTTGTAAAAATTTGGGGGCGCCTGGGTGGCTCAGTTGGTTAAGCATCTGCCTTTGGCTCAGGTCATGATCCTGGAGTCCCAGGATCGAGTCCCACATCGAGATTCCTGCTCAGCAGGGAGTCTGCTTCTCCCTCTGACCCTCCCCCTCTCGTGCTTTCTCTCTCTCAAATAAATGAATAAAATTTTTAAAAAAGTTTGTAAAAATTTGACACTTAAAGTTTTTTTTTCTTTAATTCTCCCTTTTTCTTCTTGGAACTACAATTTACACATATTAGGGTGCTTGAAGCTTTTCCATAACATAACTCTGTGTATTTTCTCCACTCTTTCTCCATTTTACATTTTAGATTCTTTTGTTATTATAATTTAGTTTCACTACCCTTTGTTCTACAGTGTCTATTAATATGTCATGAAACCCATCCAGTGTATATTTTTATCTCAGATATTATTTTTCATCTCTTAAAGTTTGAGTTGTATTTTGTTTTCTATGTTTCTAACAGTCTCAATTTTTTCTCCCCCTTTTTTATGTATGAAATAAAGTTACAACACCTTAAAAAATGGCTTTGTCTAATAACTCTCTCATCTGTGTCATTTGTGTAACTGTTTCTATTAATTATTTCCCCCTTTATTGGTTGTATTTTCTGGCTTCTTTGCACGCTTATTAAGTTTTTATTAGAATGCAAATGTCACACATTTTAACTTTTTTGCATTACACACACACACATACACACACACACATACACACATACACAGAGCTTTCTCTCTGTGCAGTACCCTCCTCTCTAGGTCTCTGGAATTACATATTCTAGCCATGGTGGCCTCCCTGAGCTCCCACCTCCATCTCCCTCCCTCACAGAAACTGCTGGGCTCCTCTGAGCTTCCTTTCCCCACCACCCACCGTGGCCAGGAAACTCGCTCCATTCGGTGAGTGATGGCAGCCACAGGGCTGATTTTGTTTGCTTCTCCTTTCTCAGATGTCACTGTCCTCTGCTGCTTGATGTCCAACATCTGTAATACTGATTTCATCCATTTTGTCTACTTTATTTAGTGTTTTTATGGGATAGGGTAACTCCAATTCCTGTTATCTACTTGGTCAAAGGTACAATTACACCTTTTAGGGTTTTGATTGTATGGAGTGACAATGAAATGAGGAATGAACTGTAGGGTAAGTTACAATTATTTTTCACAGGGAAATGACATGTTATTTAAGGAAATATATTTTATATGATTATTTGTGAGTAAAACACCAAACACATCCTCCACGTCCAGAGTGGGTCAGTTAAGTAAAATAAATCCAGCCGAGGCCTCTCACTCACACTTAAATATAGAGGACTGCTCTTTATACTAATATTTGAGAGACACAAATCATAGGTGACTCTGACACCCCCATACAGTTATGGTGATTAACATAACAATAAAAAATTAAAAAAAAAGAAAATACAGTTTTGAAAATGTAGAACTATTGCTTAAATTAACATGCTTGCTAAACTCTGTCGAGTTAATTCATACTTGTTAAAATGTCACAACAGTCATAAAAGTCAAAACCTTTTTTTCCCCCTGGGAAATACGAAGTGTGGTTTTACTAGAAATACTAAAAAATAATTAAAGTTCTGGGGCCTGGATTCTAGTCCCAGTACTGAGTCTAACTAGCATTATGATTTTTTTTTCTTTTTAAGATTTTATTTATTTGAGAGACAGTCTGAGAGAGCATGAGCAGGGGGGAGAGGCAGAGGGAGAGGGAGAAGCAGACTCGCCCCACTGAGCAGGGAGCCCAACTTGGGACTCTATTCTAGGACCCTGGGATCATGACCTGAGCTGAAGGCAGACACTTAAGCGACTGAGCCACCCAGGCGCCCAAAGTAGCATTATGATCTTAGGCAGTTATTTAACCACCCTGTAACTCACTCTCTTCTTTAGTAAAATACAGGGATAACACTGCATTATCTATAAGGCCCTTTTAAGAACCTAAATTCCAGATCCATGGTTTACTTATTTGGTTAAAATAGGAGGGAAAGGAAATTATATTGTATTCAGCGTATGAGGTAGCAATCCATTATGAGATAGGAGATGAGGTATGGAAGGCTATTTGAATCCACCACCTGAGGACCAAATTAACAATGCTAGACTATTCACTGTGTGGTCTTGGTTAGCCATATGAATTATTTTACTTTTAAGATGTAGCACATATGATGAATTGGTCAGAAATTTTTCTGGGTTGATTCTGGCAGCCTCATTGGCTTTGCTAAGTGGTGGATTTATTTATTTATTTAAACTGGTGTAAAGTCTGCTCAAAACCCAGGGATTTTAAATCCTTAATTCATGAGAAATTTGTGATAGTTTTGCAGGCATCTTTAACTACAGAGAATGAATTTTTAATTAAAGGGAATAATGGAAACATAATGAAGTAATTACTTGCTCATTGCAGGTTTATAATTCATATGTCACCAGCCACCATCCTCTTTCTGAGATGACTGCTTTGGTATGTATTTATACATGTATTTATTTATTACAGAAGGGATTTAATGCAGCTATCAGGGAATGCATAAAATATAGCGAGATATCACCAGTGAAGGGTGGATGAGAAATGAAAAACAAAACAAAACAAAACAAAAAACAGGGGAGATCTAGGAAGTAAGGTCAATACTAAACTAGCACAGAGATCTGAAATTAAAAGTTTAGGTAAGCAAGTGTCATCCCATTCATGGGTTCAAATGAAATCCTGGTATATCTCACGGACCCTAGTGTCCATCAGATACAAATAATCACTGTCCAGGACAAGGACACTAATTTCTGATTCCTAGACCAGGAGGAAGAGCAGGGTACTAGAAAATCAGAATACTTTGGTTCAATTCAGAGATTTGCCCACATACTAGCCGTGCAAACTTGGGAAAGTTATTTTACTGCTCTGTGCCTAATAGCTTCATCCACAAAATGGGAATGAAAATAATAACCATATCAGAGTGTTGTTTTGATTAAATGAAATAATGCATGCAGAGTTAGCATAGTCTCTGAGATTTACCAGACTCAATGTAGATAAGATTTAGCTATATTCACTGTTTTTTTTTTTTAGAGAAGATGCAGTTGATCTGGTAATCCCTATTTTGATCCCCTAAATTGATCCAATGACCCTCAGACTATTGTCAGAGACACCTGATAAACACCTTGTCTACACTTGTTCCCAGAATACTGTAAGCACTAAGAGTGAGAGCCCTTTAGCCACAGTCCTCTGAAGAGACAAAATTTACCCTCATCTGTCTCCACAATAAATCCTTGCAACCTACAGCACAGGAATCAAAAATAACCAAATGATGACCTAGATCCACGCAACTTGATGTGTGTACTTCTTTCATTGGCAAGTTAGCATCATATATAAAATAACATCCAGTATAATAGAACTATATGTGATGTGTGACATTGGTTTCAATCTGTTCACCCCCTCCTCCTCTTTCTTCTTCCTTTCTTGTCATGGAACTCTTGCTTTATAAAGCTGGAAAGATCAGTGCATCACTAATCATCTAGGAAATATGTGACGGGTACTTCAGAAGTGGGCATTGCAAGAACTCAAGCCTTTCTAAGATTCTGTGGTTGATTCTGCTTGGTCTATTCGAGGTCAAGAGGGGGAGAGAGAAGATAATATGGTTCTAAAGAAAGAAAAAAATGGTGTCAGGAGACCCGGGATCTAGTCACTTGCTCTATAAACTTGGTCTATTCTCCAGGCCCCTCAGGTTTTTGTTTATTTTGTTTCATATACCAGGAATGAGATCTACTCCCTTCTCTTAGGAATGATAAAATGGATTTGAACCCTTATCTGTATGTTACATAATAGGAAAGAGGGATACAAAGAGTGGTTATAAGCTATAAGATACTATGACTTTTGTTCCATGCAAAGGTTCTATTCATAGCTCCTGCTCAATGAGCTGCATGAGCATCGATGAATCCCTTAAACTCACAGAGCTCTTTCTCCCGCTTGGGTGTGTGTGTGTGTGTGTGTGTGTGTGTGTGTGTGTGTGTTGTATAAAGTCTACATATAATTAGTTATTCATATATATGTGGATACATACTTATTCAGACTTCATTCTTCAGAGTTTTGAATAAGCTGTTGGGGCTCAGGTGTAACTTCATAACGGACTGCACAGGCAATAATGGTAACACATTGTGTGGTTCTTTAGAATGAGAAAGATGACAAACTGTTTCCAAGGATCCTCACCTAGTATTGAATCACTACTTATTTGAAACAATGATTGTGCTCCTCTAAACATTGAACTCCCATTGAACTGACTTGGTGAGTGAGACCAGTGAGCAAAGAGATGGGAGTAAAATGGACCAACCCGCAAGTGTTTGGAGTTACTTGTAATTTATGAATGTTAACCAAATCCAAATCAGGCAGTGCTCTTTACAACCAGCCATGGATTTTGTTTGTTTGTTTAAGATTTTATTTAATTATTTATTTGAGAGAGAGAGGGTGCCTGTGAGCAGGGGAGGAGCAGAGGGAGGAGGAGACAATCTCCAGTAGACTCCTTGCTGAGTGCAGAGCCCAACGTGGGTCTTGATCCCAGGACCCCAAGATCATGACCTGAGCCAAAACCAAGAGTGGGACACTTCCAACTGAGTCATCCAGGCACCCTTACAACCAGCCGTGTTTAACTGAACCTATGCAAATAATATCTAAAACATACTGCGTGTTTATCATAGTGGCAGGTTCTGTTCTAAGGGCTCATTTAATACTCATAATGATCCTATAAGGAGACACTCTCATTACCTGTGTTATACTTTTAAGGAAATGGAGACAGTTTAACAAAGTTGGCCCAAATCACATGATTAAGACAAGCTATCTGAATCTAGAGCTTGACTAGTTTTTTTTTTTTTTTTAAAGCTATAGGGAATACAGTTTATTTTGGCAGGAGCTTGATTGATTTTTAATTAGTATGGTACATTCCTGGGGGGGATGGGTTAGTCCGGTGATGGGTATTAAAGAGGGCACGTTCTGCGTGGAGCACTGGGTGTTATGCACAAACAATGACTCATGGAACACTACATCAAAAACTAATGATGTAATGTATGGTGATTCACGTAACAATAAAAAATTTAAAGAAAAAAGAATGAAAAGCAATGAAAGAATAAATATGTGGTTAAATATAAATAAATATCAGCCATATAAAATAACAACAACAACAAAAAAGAATACATTTAAATAGTAAGACATTTGCATGTTGCAGAGAGAGAAAATATCAAGATCATATTGAAGAAACAGTTTGCTGGGGCACCTGGTGGCTCAGGCATTAAGCGTCTGCCTTCGGCTCGGGTCATGATCCTGGGGTCCTGGGATCAAGCCCCACATCGGGCTCCCTGCTCCACAGGAAGCCTGCTTCTCCCTTTCCCACTCCCCCTGCTTGTGTTCCCTCTCTCGCTCTCTCTGTCAAATAAATAAATAAAATCTTAAAAAAAAAGAAATAGTTTACCTTCACTCTCATCTTCTAGCCACCCATGTCACCTTGCCAATGTTAATATTTTTACTTTCTCATGTCAAATATTCCTTGTCTATCCTTTTTTTAATTGAAGTATAGTTGACACAAAATATTAGATTAGTTTCAGGTGTACAACAGTGATTTGAAAAGTCTATCCTTTCTTTTTATACCAAAAAACCCCAGAAAATATAAAATGGTCTGCATTTTGTTTTTATTTTTGAAGGGTATGTGTGTGTGTGTTCATAACAATATATCAGGGAGATTGTTTCATGAGATAAAGATATTTTGCTTTCTCTCTTGGATGAGCATAATTTAACCAGTCTCTTGTTTCTAGACATTAGGTTGCATTGAGTTTATTTTTTGTACCTTATGTGGAATAACCTTGTGCATATGCCATTTGTCATTTGATTCTTTTCTTCTTTAAATTTTTTATTGTTATGTTAATCACCATAAACATTACATCATTAGTTTTTGATGTAGTGTTCCATGATTCATTGTTTGTGCGTCACACCCAGTGCTCCATGCAGAACATGCCCTCTTTAATACCCATCACCAGGCTAACCCATCCCCCCACCCCCCTCCCCTCTAGAACCCCCAGTTTGTTTCTCAGAGTCCATCATCTCTCATGGTTCGTCTCTCCCTCCGATTTCCCCCCCTTCATTTTTCCCCTCCTGCTATCTTCTTCTTCTTCTTCTTCTTCTTCTTCTTCTTTTTTTAACATATATTGTATTACTTGTTTCAGAGGTACAGATCTGTGATTCAACAGTCTTGCACAATTCACAGCACTCACCATAGCACATACCCTACCCAATGTCTATCACCCAGCCACCCCATCCCTCCCACCCCACCCACACTCCAGCAACCCTCAGTTTGTTTCCTTAATTAAGAATTCTTCATATCAGTGAGGTCATATCTTTCATTTGATTTTTCAGTGTAGTTTTTTGGTAACAGCTTTATTAAATAATGGACATACTCTAAACTGAACATATTTAAAGTGCACAGTATGATGGGTTGTGACATATGTACATGACCACGAAATCATCCCCATGGTGAAAACAATGAACATATCCATCACTCTCAAAGATTTCCTCACGCCTTTTTGTAATCCTTCTCTCTCTCTCTCTCTCTTCCCTTCCTAACCAACCCCCCCGGTCCCATTTAGCCAATGACCTACTTTCTGTCACAGGGATTGTTTTCTTTTGTTTGTTTGTTTTTTAAGTAGGTTCCATGTCCAGCATAGAGCCTAGTGCAGGGTTTGAACTTAGCACTGTGAGATCAAGACCTGAGCCAAGACCAAAAGTTGGACCCTCGACTAACTGAGCCACCCAGGCGCCCCACTAGGGATTGTTTTTGATTTCCCACAATTCTATGTAAATGGAACCACAGAGTTTTGCACTCTTTTTTGGTTTAGGCCAGTTTCTTTACTCAGCATAATTATTTTGAGATTCATTCATATTGTTGCACTTACTGACAATAGTTCATTGCTTTTTTCATTACATTGGTATTTTCTATTTCATTATTTGTCTTAATTTTTCTTTTCTTCTAATTATGTTGGGTTTAATTTTCTCATGTTTTACTCATTTCTAAAGGTAGAAACTGAGACCATTAACTTGAGAAATTTCTTCTTTTTTAACGAATGGGGTTCAGTGCTATAAATTTACTCTTAAATACTGCTTGGCAGCATCCTATAACATTTGGTATTTTAAAATTTTTATTCAGTTCAAAATTATTTTAAAAATCTTTTTTGATTTACTCTTGACCCATGGTTTATTTGTAAATGTGTTATTTAGTTTCAAAATATTGGGGGATTTTCCTGAGATACGTTCATTATTGATTTCTAACTTAATTTTTCTGTGGTTAGAGAACATACTACGTATGGCTTGTATCTCTTAAACGTTTGTTGAGATTTGTTTTATGGTCCAGGATATAGTCTATCTTGTTACATGTTTCTTGTGCACCTAGAAGTAATGTGTGTTCTGCTGTTTGGGGTGAATATTATGTGAATACAAATTGGATCAAGTTGACTAATTGTATAGCTTACATTTTCTATATTTTTACTCTCCTTGTGTCTATTTTTTCTGTCTATCATTGAGAGAGGATTACTGAAATCTCCAGCTATAATTGTGAATGTGCTAATTTCCCTTGGAGTTCTACTGTGTATTTTAAAGCTCTTTATTGAGTGCAGAAACATTTAGGATTATTATGCTCTCTTGATAAAATGATCCATTTACATTATGAAATTACCTTTAAAAAATCTTGTTAATATTCATTGCTCTGAAATACTTTTTCTGACATTAATATGTTGATTCCAGCTTTCTTTGGATTAGTGTGAGCATAGTACATATTTTTTTCATTCTGCAACTCTTTAACTTATTTGTAGCTTGCATTTAAAGTTTTTTTTCATGTAGGCAGCATATATTTGCACCTTACTTTGCAATCAATCTGACAACTTCAACCTCTGCTTTTTAACTGTGACATTTAGGCCATTTAAATTTAATGTGATTATTGATATGACCTGCTTTCCATCTATTCTATAGCTCTTTTTATTTGCCCCATCTCTTCTTATATATTCATTTTTCATATTTATGCATTGTTGCATATTGAGTATTTTTATAATTTTTATCTCCTTTATCAACTTAGTAGCTATAAATCTTTATTCTTTAAGTGACTGCTTTAAGGTATATGTTTATATAATGTGTCTACTTTCAGATGATATTATGCCACTTGACATACAGTAAAAGAAACTTGCACCAGTGAACTTCCATTTCTCTCCACCCAATCTTTGTGCTATTTTTGCATACATTTTACTTTAATATAGGTTAAAAAGTCATATTACATTGTTACTGTTTTTGTTTAAACAGTCAATTATATTTTAAGTAGATTTTAAAGGTGAGAACCTTAAAAAATTTTTCTTTAGAGGGCAGAGGGGGAGAGGGAGAGAGAGAGAGAATTCCAAGCAGGCTCCATATCCAACGCAGAGCCCTATGTGGGTCTCCATCCCATGATCCTGAGATCATGACCTGAGCTGAAATCAAGAGTCAGATGCTTAGCCCACTGGGCCACCCAGGCACCCCAAGATGAGAAAAATTTTTATATATTTATGCATGTAGTTGCGCTTTTATACTCCTCATTTCTTGTATAGATCTATATTTACATTAGTAATCACTTTCCTTCTGCTTGAAGAACTTTTAACATTTCTATTATGAGAGAGTGCTGCTGAAGAATTCTTTCAGCCTTTATATTTTTGAAGAAACATTTCACCTTGGTTTTTGACAGATATTTTTGCTGATTAAAGAACTCTAGGTTAAATTCTTGTTTTCCTTTCAGAACATTAAGGTGCATTTGAGGAAACTTTCCAAGGCCAAGAAAGAACCATTATTCAAAAAGATTAGAGGACACAATTTCTGGTACTCATATAGCACCAGAAATAGCATATGCTTTGATCAGCCCGGAAAACCTTATATTCAAAGGATGTTTGATAGTATGTACAAAGAAGGATTTGTGTGACCAATGGGGAATAATTAGCTTTAGTCTGAGCACTGCTCTGGTCCTACCTAACAAATTTTTTTTGAAAGACCCCAAAGGATCAAACTATCTCCAAGGTATTTAACCACAGCCCAGAAAAAGCTCAGGAATATTTATGGGAATGCAAAAATATCTGGCACCCAACAGGGCAAAATTCACTATATTAATTATCCAATCCAGAATTACCAGACATACAAATAAGCGTGAAAGTACAGCCCATATGATAATAAAAAAAATCAATGAATTGAAACTGACACATGTTAGAATTAATGGAAAGGACATGAAAACAATTCTTATAACACTTCAGTTCGTTTAGCAATGAAAAAGCCCAGGAGATATAGAAAAGACCTAAACTGAACTTCTAGAGATGAAAAATGCAAGGTGTGAGAAGCAAAATTACAAGAAGAGATCAATGGCAGATTGGACATTAAATAAGAAGAAGAAAAAAAAAAGAACCTAAAGACATAGCAGTAGAAGCAATCTAAAATGAAACTCAGAGGAAAACAAAAATAAAACACTCTCTCCCCTCCAAACAAACAAATGACGATATCGACGAGCTATGGGACAACTTCAAGCAGCCAAAAAATGCAAGTAATATAAGTCCCAAAGGTGGGGGGTGGGGGTAGGGAAATAGGACAAATATTTGGAGAAATTATCAAGAAAATCAGTGAAACTCAAGCATATGAAACCTAAAATTATACCACATTAAGTCAGAATCAAATTGTTCAGAACCAGTGATAAGGAGAAAAAAAAATCTCATAAACAGCCAGGGAAAAAGTGACATATCACTTACGGAGGAAGTAAGTACCTTCTTTTAAAGTACCTATGAAGGGGGCGCCTGGGTGGCTCAGTCGTTAAGTGTCTGCCTTCAGCTCAGGTCATGATCCCAGAGTCCTGGGATCGAGCCCCGCATGGAGCCCCGCATGGAGCCCCGCATGGAGCCCCGCATGGAGCCCCGCATGGAGCCCCGCATGGAGCCCCGCATCGAGTTCCCTGCTCGGCGGGAAGCCTGCTTCTCCCTCTCCCATTCCCCCTGCTTGTGTTCTCTCTCTTGCTGTGTCTCTCTTTGTCAAATAAATAAATAAAATCTTAAAAAAAAAAAAGTACCTGTCAAGTTCCTATGATGAATGTACCAGAGGGAGATCTCCATAGCTTTCTCAAGTTCTCTCCTTGTGTAGCTTTCTCCTTTCTGAGGCGCTATCCTGAGACTTGCAGCCACCTGGATCTCTAGTTTCTCACTTCCATCTGCTCAGTTCAGGAGTGTTAACTGGGCCACAGCTTGGGAGTTCTCCAAAACTAGAAAGTTGGGGCTACCAAAGGTTTCACCTTGTTTGTTCCCAATTTGTCGCAAAACGTTGTCCTTTTTTGTGTGATGTCTTGTGTCTTGAAAATCATTATTTCAGATATTGTGTCCATTTTTGCTTGTTTCAGGTGGGAGGGTAAATCTAGTTATATCATTCATTTGGAAGTTAAACCTGCAACTACCTTAGGAATAAGGTTAAGTCTCAGATAAACTTAAAGACATAACCATAGAAAATACTTAAAATAAAACACAGAGGGAAAGGATGATTAAAAACATTTTTAAGAATTACTTACAGGGGCACGTGGGTGGCTCAGTCAGTTAGTGGCCGACTCTTGATTTCAGCTCAGGTCAAGATCTCAGGGTCCCAGATTGAGCCCCCTCTTGGGCTCGATGCTCAGTGGGGAGTCTGCTGGAGATTTTCTCTCTCTCCTCTCCCTCTACCCTCCCCCTGGTGTGTGCTCTGTGTCTCTCTAAAATAAATAATTCTTTAAAAAAAGAATTATTTTGTATATGAATTTTCATGTTTTTGATTTGTTTCTAATGAGATTTTAGTGTTTTCCTTCTTGATTTGCAGTGTTTTTGTACATTGGGGAATTCAAAATTTTGTTGGTATGAGTTTTGGTGTCCTATGCTTTTCAAATTAGAGATCTTTAATTCACTCAGACAGTAACCCTTACCTTACTTGGGCAAGAATTTCAGGTGTGACTAAGTTTACATTTACCCTTGACACCTGACTCTGCCTTTAGGGAGATGCTATATGGACCCCTCCTTGTCCCCACTGTCACTCACTTTTGGTCACTCAGGTTCATCTTGAGTAATTTTAATAAGTTTTATTACCTATAGGTAGAAAAGATGATATTTATTAGAAGAAGTTGAAGCTCAAAAAAAGGCCCCAATCTATAAAATCTGTATGTCTCCTCTCAGTAGCTTTCAAGTCTAGCATGTCAATTATTTCTCTCAAACAAAAGGAAATGTCACCAGAAATCCTGCTGTACAAAAGAAATGCATAATGGAGCTGGTTTCAAACTTGTTTATCTCCCTTTATCATATATCTTGGGCATTCATATTTTAAATGTTGATTTTATCACTATTGAAAAATGATTGCTTAGCATACATGTTAAGAAGAACCACAACTTGAAGATAACTATTTGATGAACATTTGTTTCCACATTTTTTTCTAATATAGGTCCACAGTCTCTTATCTCACAATTCTAAAATCCAAAAAACACTTAAAATTGAAAATATTTTCCCATTAATTTGCAATTCAAACCTAACCTTACCCAAATTCATTTGCTGTCAAAGCATGATTAGAACTTAGTTGAAATTATTTATGGTCTGTATCTATCCCACATAGTGTGACTATTTAGAGGTTTTGCTACAGAAATAGTAATGTTGTTTGGTCATGAAATGCTTTCTTGAATGCCTCTGATGGCATTACATAATATATGTACCATATGTATTTCCCCAAATCAGAAAATAATTTTGAATTACATAATACATGAAATACATAAGTAATGAGTGTTCCCAAGGGTGGGTCTGTAGAAATTTTGCAGTAAATATCCTTAGATATATATTTGCTAATGCTGACATATTGTTTATAGGTTATTCTTTATTCTAAGTTGACAGTTTTTATAGCCTTACATTCTTGTGAATTAATTTTATCCTTTCATCCAGCTTTCTGCTAGATTGAAAATTTTATCGAATATATTTGTCTGTAATTGCAAATGGTCTTCTAACATAGTTAATGGTAGGATATTTGTTTTGTGGTTGAACTTGCCTATCAAATTTTAAAATTTATGTGCTCAAATTTATAAATCTTTCATGCTTCCTACATAGTTCTGTTATTGAAACATACATCCTTTTATTGAAACAGGATTTTTACAATATTTTCATTTATTATTCATTATGGTTACTTCCATTTTTTTTCTGGTTAATTTGGTAAGAATTTCTTGTAATTTATGTGCCATCCATACTGGAAAATGTTTTCTGAATTTATTCTTCATATGCGTCTTCTTTCTTGCCACTATTTTTTAAAATCTATTTCCTTAATTTAATATGGTCAAGGTTAACTTTTTCCTTTATTGATTCAAGGTTTTCCTGGGAAAAGCATGCCCAGTCAAGGAGTATAATAGTCTTTTATCTTTCAGTGTTTTACAGAATTCCTGGGAAAGAGTAAGGGTTGCAGAAAAACGTGAAAAAGGATAATTACATAGAAATAAAAGTGAAAATTAATTTAAGGAAAATCAGGTACATGACCAGAGATTAGACTGTTGATTTATACACAAGTATCTCATTTAGGGTCACTATGATTAATGAGCATTTAACAAACATAACACTTCCAGAAGTACCTTACCCAATTTGTAGTTGATCCATATAAAGAAAGTAATTTGCTGAAGATCTCACAGCTAACCATCCTGATATCTTCCTGGTTACTTATATGGAGCATATTAGAACTAGTGAAATTATTAATGAAATTAATACTTTATTATGACATTTCAATTATTAATGACATTTCCTGAGTATGCAGGAACACCTACTACTGAGCAAGTTCTCTAATCAGATTTACATATTTCACAGTTACTTCAGTTTGGTGAAATTTGATACAAACAGGTTTTTGTTTTGTTTTGTTTTTTTCTTAGAGAGTATGAGAGCTTGCAAGTGGGAAGGAGGGGAAAAGGAAGAGGGAGAGAGAATCCCCAGCAGGCTCCACGCCCAGCATGGAGCCCAATGCAGAGCTCAATCCCTCAACCCTGAGATCATGACCTGAGCTGAAATCAAGAGCTGGATGTTTAACTGACTGAGCCACCCAGGTGCCCCGATCTAAACAGGTTTAAATAGAGTCACCAAATATCCCCCTTCTTACCATCTTCCAAACATCTACCACAAAGATCGAGATATTAAAATACTACCCTGCTACACAAAGACCCTGATCATTGCCCCTTCTAGTCAATTATCTGTCAAAGTTATTCCGTCTTTTGACTATAGTCCCCATAGATTTGATTTGCTTGTTTTATGATCTTTATATAAATGAAATCTACTGTATGTGCGCTTTCATGTACATACTCAACATTATGGTTTTTGAGATTCATCCACATTGAACTCAGGCTGCTTCAGGGTTTGGAGCCAGAACCAAGATCCATATGTCTCCTATATAGAAGCTCTCTTGTTAAAAAGAGCAGAAGATTCAAAAGGAGATGTGATTCCCTCTCACAAGGGGCAAGGGAAGGGATCTCTTAGAGAAGAACACCAAAAACTTGGGGTGGTCTGCACCATTTTCTCTGATCACTGACTTGGGCTCCTCAGGTAAGCTATTACTAAAAGATTGCTGAGCCCCTGGACTAGAGTCTAGAATCTGCCTGGAGCACAGAGAACAGGGCAACTACTGAAAGAGGATTGGTGGCGATGTCTCTTTTATTTTTGTTATTTTTTGTCATGCACATTTCCAATGGGCTCAATGGAGGTTGTGGAAAACGAAATATTATGAGTAATTTTGTCAACCCTCCCGTTGGGCAAAGGTGTTTTTTTTGTTTTTGTTTTTTAACAATAGGAACATCTAGTGAGTCCACCCTGAGTAAAGACTGAGAAGGGCTAACGGGGCTGTTCCTGAGGAACTGGAGTTCCCACATAAATGGTGTTGTTAGGGATTTTATAATATAAAACACAGACTGGGTGGCTTAAACAACAGAAATTTCTTTTCTCACAATTCTGCAGGTGAGAAGGTCAAGATTAAGTGTTGGCAGGTTTGGGCTTCTGCTGAGGCCTCTCTCGTTGGCTTGTAGATGGCTGCCTTCTTGCTGGGTCCTCACATGGTTGCCCCTTGGTCTTTGTGTTGTCTGTGTCCTGATCTCTTCTTCCTCTAAGGGCACCAGTCAGATTAGATCAAGCCAACTTGTATAACTCCGTTTTACCTTAAATACTTCTTTATATATATATTTTTTTTATTGAAGTAGAGTTGACATAAAATGTTATATTAGTTTCAGGTGTACAAAATAGTGATTGGAGGATGCTCTATATTGCACCATGCCCACCACAGTCAGTGTGTTTACCATCCGTTGCTGTGCAACATTTTTACACTATTATTTACTATATTCCCTATGCTTTTCATCCCCATGACAATCTTATAACTGGATGTTTGTACCTTTTAGTCCCCTTCCCCTATTTCACTCATTCCCCCAACTCCCTGTTTAAAGGCACTGTCTCTAAATACAGTCACATTCTGAGCAATTGGGGTTATGATTTCAACATGTGAATTTTAGGAGGACAATTTGGCCCATAACAGAGAAGAATGCCATAAGGCTTTTTGAAGAGTCTACCAATGTACCCACATGAGAGACACATTGGAAAGCATGCCTCATGGAGGTGAGGGCCACGGAAGGGTTAGCAAGACAAGAAGTTACAACCAACAGAATCAGGAAACTGCCACAACACCAGGGGTGGCTGAAGTAGACATTGTTGCATCCTCTACCTGTATGTCCATCTTAACATCACTGGGCTAGCATGTGGAAAGGAAAGAAGAAAAAGAAAGGTGTAAGTGCAAACAGGTGCTCCTCTCCTGGCCCCTATATCTTTC
Organism: Callorhinus ursinus; assembly: GCF_003265705.2. Taxonomy (NCBI): domain Eukaryota; kingdom Metazoa; phylum Chordata; class Mammalia; order Carnivora; family Otariidae; genus Callorhinus; species Callorhinus ursinus. The sequence continues at coordinate 4,437,878 of NW_027397104.1, forward strand.
CTCTCTAAGCTGCTATCCCTCTGTTCTAGCCTGTGTTGGGAGGAGAAGAGGATAAGTGCTTAATGACACTGAGTCTTTAAAATGATTAGTGTTTAGATTTTAGGAACCAGAATGAAAATTTTAATGACTAAAAGAATCTGAACATTTATGGAAGCAGTTGAATTTTTTTTAAAAAAAGCTATGGCAAGATATACTGGGTGCCGTTAACACAGGTCAGGGGAATTCCAATCTCCAAGGGTGGCCTAGGCAAAGTAATTTGTAAAACTCACATCAGGATTCTAATGTGCAGTTGGTATTGAGAACCAGTGCTCTGGGCACCAGTCTCCTGCCCACGGGGGTCATCGTTCTCACTGAGTACACCGCTGTTTCTTCATGAGGTTTCTGGTGGCTCCAAGCTAATGCCACTCTGGCTCCTTTCTCATTTCCTAGCCTTAATTAATAAACCAGAGAAAGTCTGTTCATACAGGAAGGGTCAGTAATAAAATTACCATTCACACTGAAGCTTTTACAACTGATAGAAAATGTCTGGTTCTTTGGGTTTTTCAAGATCCATTCAATTTGTCCTGGAGACTTCTAGGTATAAGGAAATGAATATATTGGCATTCATCTGTATCCTAATTGTGAACAAATCCTGCACCCCATCAATACCATGATATGTTAGTGGGTCAATTAATATTGAACTAGTGCCCTAGGCTTGTTTTGGGAATTCTTATTTGGTGCCAATATGATCTCTGGGTTTACATCTCAAATTTTCAGGATCGTTGTTGATTTATAATCTTTGCTTATTCTTCTTCTATACTCCTCTACCTTCAGTTCTTTGTATGTATAAGACTGAGGCTCTTTGCTGCCTCAGAACCTCACATCTTCTACACAAACTTTGTGTAGTTCCACTCCTAGTATTTTATTCAGGATATTTAGGCCGATGTGGACCAGCAGCATCAACAAAAACTGAGAGTTGGTTAGAAATAGAGAATGAGTTTCTCTAGTCTTAGACTCACTGAATCAGAATCTCTGGGAAGGTGACTCGGAAACTTGGGTTTTAATGAAGTCTTCGGAGAATTTGTAGGCCCACCAAAATTTCAGAAGCACTTTTCTAGGCTTTCCTATAATATTTCAAGCAAATGTTGAAATCACAATGACTTAACAGAATAAAGGCTTATTCTGGGTGACAGCATGGGTTAGGCGGCTCTCCATGGGAGCTGTTGCCCAAGTTCAGGGATCATTTCATCTCATGATGCTGTTAATCCATGGTCTCCATGATCACTGTAGATAGAAAAAGGACGATTGAGCAGGGGTGTTAAGGTAAACCTTAAATATAGCCTATGTCACTTATGCCCAGATGTCATTGGCTAGAACTTAGGCACGTGGCACCAATCTAAGTGTGAAGGAGGCTGAAAGATGGGAGAAAAATGTGGGTTTCAGGAATACTAACAGTCTTTGCTCCCCACTGACTAGCCTTTGCTTGGCTTACCCTACTTAACAGTCTCAGTAAATGTCTTACCTCCTCATACACATTTGATGCTGACATCCATGTTTCCTCCTTGCTATAACTGAGGATACTTAAGATTAATTCTTTTTAAAAATTTTTTTATTGTTATGTTAATCACCATACATTACATAATTAGTTATTGATGTAGTGTTCCATGATTCATTGTTTGTGCATAACACCCAGTGCTCCACGCAGAACGTGCCCTCCTTAATACCCATCACCAGGCTAACCCATCCCCCCACCCCCCTCCCCTCTAGAACCCTCAGTTTGTTTTTCAGAGTCCATCATCTCTCATGGTTCGTTTCCCCCTCTGACTTACTCCCCTTCATTCTTCCCCTCTTGCTATCTTCTTCTTTTTCTTTTTTCTTAACACATGTTGCATTATTTGTTTCAGAAGTACAGATCTGTGATTCAACAGTCTTGCACAATTCACAGCGCTCACCATAGCACATACCCTTCCCAATGTCTATCACCCAGCCACCCCATCCCTCCCACCCCCCACCACTCCAGCAACCCTCAGTTTGTTTCCTGAAGTTAAGAATTCCTCATATCAGCGAGGTCATATGATACATGTCTTTCTCTGATTGACTTATTTCACTCAGCATAACACCCTCCAGTTCCATCCATGTCGTTGCAAATGGCAAGAACTCATTCCTTTTGATGGCTGCATAATATTCCATTGTGTATATATACCACTTCTTTATCCATTCATCTGTCGAAGGACATCTTGGCTCTTTCCACAGTTTGGCTATTGTGGACATTGCAGCTATAAACATTGGGGTGCACGTACCCCTTCGGATCCCTACATTTGTATCTTTGGGGTATATACCCAGTAGTGCAATTGCTGGATCGTATGGTAGCTCTATTTTCAACTTTTTGAGGAACCTCCATACTGTTTTCCAGAGTGGCTGCACCAGCTTGCATTCCCATCAACAGTGTAGGAGGGTTCCCCTTTCTCCACATCCCTGCCAGCATCTGTCGTTTCCTGACTTGTTAATTTTAGCCATTCTGACTGGTGTGAGGTGGTATCTCATGGAGGTTTTGATTTGGCTATCTCTGAGGCTGAGCGATGTTGAGCACTTTTTCATGAGTCTGTTGGCCATTTGGATGTCTTCTTTGGAAAAATGTCTGTTCATGTCTTCTGCCCATTTCTTGATTGATTATTTGTTCTTTGGGTGTTGAGTTTGATAAGTTCTTTATAGATTTTGGATACTAGCCCTTTATCTGATATGTCATTTGCAAATATTTTCTCCCATTCTGTCAGTTGTCTTTTGGTTTTGTGGACTGTTTCTTTTGCTGTGCAAAAGCTTTTTATCTTGATGAAATCCCAAGAGTTCATTTTTGCCCTTGCTTCCCTTGCCTTTGGCGATGTTTCTAGGAAGAAGTTGCTGCGGCTGAGGTCGAAGAGGTTGCTGCCTGTGTTATCCTTTAGGATTTTGATGGACTCCTGTCTCACGTTTAGGTCTTTCAACCATTTGGAGTCTATTTTTGTGTGTGGTGTAAGGAAATGGTCCAATTTCATTCTTCTGCATGTGGCTGTCCAATTTTCCCAACACCATTTGTTGAAGAGACTGTCTTTTTGCCATTGGACATTCTTTCCTGCTTTGTCAAAGATGAGTTGACCATAGAGTTGAGGGTCCATTTCTGGTCTCTCGATTCTGTTCCACTGATCTATGTGTCTGTTTTTGTACCAGTACCATACTGTCTTGATGATGACAGCTTTGTAATAGAGCTGGAAGTCCGGAATTGTGATGCCGCCAGCTTTGCTTTTCCTTTTCAATATTCCTCTGGCTATTCGGGATCTCTTCTGGTTCCATACAAATTTTAGGATTATTTGTTCCATTTCTTTGAAAAAAGTGGATGATATTTTGATGGGGATTGCATTGAATGTGTAGATTGCTCTAGGTAGCATTGACATCTTCACAATGTTGGTTCTCCCAATCCATGAGCATGGAACGTTTTTCCATTTCTTTGTGTCTTCTTCAATTTCTTTCCTGAGTATTTTATAGTTTTCTGAGTACAGATCCTTTGCCTCTTTGGTTAAATTTATTCCTAGGTATCATATGGTTTTGGGTGCGATTGTAAATGGGATCGACTCCTTGATTTGTCTCTCTTCTGTCTTGTTGTTGGTGTATAGGAATGCCACTGATTTCTGTGCATTGATTTTATATCCTGCCACTTTACTGAATTCCTGTATGAGTTCTAGCAGTTTTGCGGTGGAGTCTTTTGGGTTTTCCACATACAGTATCATATCATCTGCAAAGAGTGAGAGTTTTATTTCCTCTTTGCCGATTTGGATGCCTTTGATTTCTTTTTGTTGTCTGATTGCTGTGGCTAGGACTTCTAATACTATGTTGAATAGCAGTGGTGAGAGTGGATATCCCTCCCGCGTTCCTGACCTTAGGGGAAAAGCTCTCAGCTTTTCCCCATTGAGAATGATATTCGCTGTAGGTTTCTCATAGATGGCTTTTATGATATTGAGGTATGTCCCCTCTATCCCTATACTCTGAAGAGTTTTGATCATGAAAGGATGCTGTACTTTGTCAAGTGCTTTTTCTGCATCTATTGAGAGGATCATATGATTCTTGTTCTTTCTTTTGTTAATGTATTGTATCACGTTGATTGATTTGCAGATGTTGAACCAAACTTGCAGCCCCGGGATAAATCCCACTTGGTCGTGGTGAATAATCCTTTTAATATACTGTTGGATCCTATTGGCTAGTATTTTGGTGAGAATTTTTGCATCCATGTTCATCAAGGATCTTGGTCTGTAATTCTCCTTTTTGATGGCGTCTTTGTCTGGTTTTGGGATCAAGGTAATGGTGGCCTCATAAAATGAGTTTGGAAGTTTTCCTTCCATTTCTATTTTTTGGAACAGTTTCAGGACAATAGGTGTTAATTCTTCTTCAAATGTTTGGTAGAATTCCCCTGGGAAGCCATCTGGCCCTGGGCTTTTGTTTGTTGGGAGATTTTTGATGACTGCTTCAATGTCCTTAGTGGTTATAGGTCTGTTCAGGTTTTCTATTTCTTCCTGGTTCAATTTTGGTAGTTGATACATCCTTATGAATGCATCCATTTCTTCCAGGTTATCTAATTTGCTGGCATAGAGTTGCTCATAATATGTTCTTATCATTGTATTTCTTTGGTGTTGGATGTGATCTCTCCTCTTTCATTCATGATTTTGTTGATTTGGGTCCTTTCTCTTTTTTTTTTTTTTTTTGATAAGTCTGGCCAGGGGTATATCAATCTTGTTCATTCTTTCAAAGAACCAGCTCCTAGTTTCGTTGATCTGTTCTACTGTTCTTTTGGTTTCTAGTTCATTGATTTCTGCTCTGATCTTTATTATTTCTCTTCTCCTGCTGGGTTTAGGCTTTCTTTGCTGTTCTTTCTCCAGCTCCTTTAGGTGGAGGGTTAGGTTGTGTATTTGAGACCTTTCTTGTTTCTTGAGAAAGGCTTGTATTGCTATATACTTTCCTCTCAGGACTGCCTTTGCTGTATCCTAAAGATTTTGAACAGTTGTGTTTTCATTTTCATTGGTTTCCATGAGTTTTTAATTCTTCTTTAGTTTCCTGGTTGACCCAGTTATTCTTTAGTAGGATGCTCTTTAGCCTCCATGTATTTGAGTTCTTTCCGACTTTCCTCTTGTGATTGAGTTCTAATTTCAGAGCATTGTGGTCTGAAAATATGCAGGGAATGATCCCAATCTTTTGGTACCAGTAGAGACCTGATTTGTGACCTAGGATGTGATCCGTTCTGGAGAATGTTCCATGGGCACTAGAGAATGCGTATTCCATTGGTTTGGGCTGAAATGTTCTGAATATGTCTGTGAAGTCCATTTGGTCCAGTGTGTCATTTAAAGTCTTTGTTTCCTTGTTGATCTTTTGCTTAGATGATCTGTCCATTTCAGTCAGGGGGGTGTTAAAGTCCCCCACTATTATTGTATTGCTGTCAATGTGTTTCTTCGCTTTTGTTATTAAATGCCTTATATAATTGGCTGCTCCCATGTTCGGGGCATAGATATTTACAATTGTTAGATCTTCTTGTTGGATAGACCCTTTAAGTAGGATATAGTGTCCTTCCTCATCTCTTATTACAGTCTTTGTCTTAAAATCTAATTTGTCTGATATAAGGATTGCCACCCCAGCTTTCTTTTGGTGTCCATTAGCATGGTAAATGGTTTTCCACCCCCTCACTTTCAATCTGGGCGTGTCTTTGGGTCCAAAATGAGTCTCTTGCAGACAGCATATTGATGGATCTTGTTTTTTAATTCAATCTGATAGCCTGTGTCTTTTGATTGGGGCATTTAGCCCATTTACATTCAGGGTAACTATTGAAAGGTATGAATTTAGTGCCATTGTATTGTCTGTAAGGTGACCTTTACTGTATGTTGTCTGTGTTCCTTTCTGATATGGTGCTTTTAGGCTCTTTGCTTAGAGGACCCCTTTCAATATTTCTTGGAGGGCTGGTTTCGTGTTTGCAAATTCCTTTAGTTTTTGTTTACCTGGAAGCTTTTTATCTCTCCTTCAATTTTCAATGAGAGCCTAGCTGGATATAGTATTCTTGGCTGCATATTTTTCTCGTTTAGTGCTCTGAAGATATCATGCCAGTCCTTTCTGGCCTGCCAGGTCTCTGTGGATAGGTCTGTTGGCAATCTAATCTTTCTACCATTGTAGGTTACATATCTCTTCTCCCAATCTGCTTTCAGGATTTTCTCTTTGTCTCTGAGACTCGTAAGTTTTACTATTAGATGTTGGGGTGTTGACATATTTTTATTGATTTTGAGAGGGGTTCTCTGTGCCTCCTGGATTTTGATGCCTGTTTCGTTCCTCACATTAGGGAAGTTCTCTGCTATTATTTGCTCCAATATACCTTCTGCCCCTCTCTCTCTTTCTTCTTCTTCTGGGATCCCAATTATTCTAATGTTGTTTTGTCTTATCGTATCGCTTATCTCTCGAATTCTGCCCTCGTGATCCTGTAGTTGCTTCTCTCTCTTTTTCTCAGCCTCTTTATTTTCCATCATTTGGTCTTCTAGATCGCTGATTCTCTCTTCTGTCTCATTTATCCTAGCTGTTAGTGCCCCCATTTTTGATTACACCTCATCAATAGCCTTTTGATTTCAACTTGGTTAGATTTTAGTTCTTTTATTTCTCCAGAAAGGGTTTCTCTAATAACTTCCATGGTGTTTTCAAGCCCAGCTAGTATCTTTAAAGTCATGATTCTGAACTCTAGGTCTGACATCGTACTAGTGTCTGTATTGAGTAGATCCCTGGCTGACGGTACTATCTCTTGTTCTTTTTGCTGAGGTGATTTTTTTTGTCTTGTCATTTCGTCCAGAGGAGAATAGGTGAATGAGAGAACAAAATGCCAACAGGTTAACAATGTCCCCAGCAAATATACTCTATACAAATCAGAAAAGACCTGAAACCAGGGGAAAAGAAAGGGAAAGAAAGAAAAAAGAAAGAGAAAAATAAAGAAAGAAAAAAACAAAAATAAAAGATTAAAAACAAAAACAGAACAATACAAAAAAAACCCCGAATATGATCTAATGTGATCAGGCTAGTGCAGAGATCTGTGCCACCGACTAGATTTTGGGTGTAAATATTTGGTCTGTTAGAAAAAATTGCCTCCTAAAATTTTAAAGGAAGAAAAACTTATATATGTACAAAATAAGGGTTGATACAATGAAGTGATGGAAGATGACTGTAAAGATGAAAATTATAAAAGATTTTATAAAAGGAATTGATACGATAAGAAGTTGTTTGAAAAAAGAAAGAAGAAGATTTAAAAAAAAAGGGAGAGAATGTGATCACGCAGGATACTAGAACAAAGCCATACACTAGTGATTTAGGGTATATTTTGATCTCTTTGAAAAAACTGTATCTCAAAATTTTAAAGTGAGAACAACTTATGTATATATGCCAAAAATAAGGATAACTATTATGAAGGGATAAAATATGACTCTAAAAATGAAAAATAAAGAATATTTTTTTTTAAAAAAAAGGAATTGATAAGATGTTGGTTCAAAAAGGGAAAAAGAGAAATTAAAAAAAAAGTTAAAAAAATTAACTTTGAAAAACTAATGAATCATGGTAAAAAAACCCATGAATTCTATGTGTAGTATTCCCCTAGTGCTGGAGTTCTCCTGTTCTCCTTGATCGGTAAACTTGGTCTTGGCTTGCTGGCTGTTCGTGCTGATCTTCTGGGGGAGGGGCCTGTTGCCGTGGTTTACAAATGTCTTTGCCGGAGGCGGAATTGCCCCGCCCTTGTCGGTCCCAGCTAAGCAAGCTGCTCGGGTTTGCTCTCAGGCGCTTTTTTTCCCTGCAAGCTTTCCGTAGGGCTTTGGAGGACGACAGTGAAAATGGCGGCCTTCCAATCTCTGCCCCAGAGGAGGCAAGAACTTGGGGCTCTGCTCCTCAGTGCGCCCACAAAGAAAAGCAGCCAGTCACTCCCGTGTCCCCGGTCTCCGGCCGCACTCCGTGCTCACCTGGCCTGTGACCGAGCGTTTGTATCTCTGGCACCCGACCCCGTGTGGAGTCTCCAAACCCAACAGATCCCTGCGGTGCACCCCCGCGCCGCTCCTCCCGGGGGAGGAAGGGGAGTCTCCCTGGTTCTGCTGCTTGTTGGGTCCCTGCTGGACGAGCAGTGGCCCGACTGGACCGCGGATCACAGTTTATGGCAACCCCGAGCTGAGAGCCTGCGCCTCGGCTCCGTCTCTGCAGCCAGCTTTCCTGCTCCGATCCCTGGGAGCTCTGCTGCACTCAGGCACCCCCGGTCTTTCTGTGACCCCGAGGGTCCTGAGACCACACTGTCCCACGAGGGTTCCACCCCCTGCTTAGCCACTGGAGCGATGTCCCTCAGCGGAGCTGACTTCTAAAAGGTCCGATTTTGTGCTCTGCGGCTCTAGCACTTGCCAGAAACGGCCGCCGGAGGCTCCCTCCCCTGCCGTCTATCCTCCCGAATATCGCCTCGGATTCACTTCTCTGCACGTCCTACCTTCCAGAAAGTTGTCGCTTTTCTTTTCAGAGAGTTGTTGCTACTCTCCTCTTCGATCTCCTGTTGAGTTTGTAGGTGTTCAGAATGGTTTAATCCCTATTCAGCTGAATTCCTGAGAGCAGACGAAATCCAGGTCTCCTACTCCTCCGCCATCTTGCTCCGCCCCCTTCAAGATTAATTCTGATGAAGAAATTTTATGTCTTAATTTTGATATATTAATAAATTTCACTTTATGTTTAAAAATGTACACTCAGAATTTTCATTTTCACGTGTGAAAAATCATTCACCATCCTAATTTACATTTAAATAAATTATTTCGAGAATTTGTAGGTATTCTGATGACTTTGTTTCCCGATTTTTAGCTATGTTCTTAGTCTAATTTACTGAAGCATTTCTTTGTCTTTTTTTTGGTAAGGACTTTTGCCATTTCTGAAGATATTTATTTTTTCCCTGAGATTATTTTTTGACTCTTTCCCAGAGACTTTTGAAGTTAGTTGTGGCTAGGAATATGTTATCATTTGCATTGGCCAAGTTTCATTTTTTTGAGGTTATTTAGTTTCCTATCAGGCTTAGAATGGCCTTCATTACTTGAACATCATGTAAATGTCCTCTGTATTCCTCTACAACAACCATGGCTGTAGAAAGAGAAAAATAGGAGGGGAATTCAGGAACTTCTGATGGATATTTGGGATCTAATAAACCTGAGAAAAGAAAAATGTTCTTTAAAAAGAGCTAAAATGGCCGGTTTTATAAAAGGCCAAAAGACAAAGTGACAGCACCATTGACACAGGAGTCCTTCAATAAGCCAACCTACAATTTGTGAGCGGTTGGTGAAAGGGACACTTATGAGAAATAAGGCTCATTTTTGTCACTCAGGGCTCAGGGTGGTTATTTGATTCAGTCTCATTGCCAGAAAAATTGACTGTTCTTTTTTCTGGACTGTGCCTCCCCAAATGGTGTCCTATTGAATAACTCCTTGGTGGTCAGAAAAACTTTTACCTAAGAATTTTCTCTCTCTGCTACACCTTCTGTTTTAGAACTTACATTGAATTTGATAATGAGGCTAAAAACTTTATATCAGGTTACTTAATGCCACTTCCCTCCCACTGTTGTACTTACTTAGAGAGCCTACATTAGACATGTATAATCATGTTTAGGAGCTTCTACATACCTCCACCATGCCTTCTTGGCTGCCTCTGTAATCTCAGGATGATACCACAACCATGTCCTTTGTTCTGCTCCATCTCTCTTGCATTCATCACCTCTTCTGTCTCATCTTCTTTCCCAAAGAAAAATGACATGGCTAAATGCTTTCTCCTTTTCCTCTGTCTGTACCCAAACTTGTTGCTCACCTTGATTGCACACCTAAGCTCCATTCAACCCTGAATAAAGAGGACTCACTGTAAAACTTGATTTAAAAAAAATTTATGATGTTTTCAGATAATCCACTAATTTCAAGTATTTCATTCTTGGGTTTTTTTGTTTTTGTTTTTGTTTTTACCTCCTCAAATCAATAGCTTCATAGGTTATTTGCCACAGAAAAGTGAGATGACTTTTACTTAATTAGAACTTTGTGCCAGCCATTGAAAAAAATTTTAATTAAATATGTAATTATAAAATTACATGTTATACATCCACATGTTAATTCAATGGATATAGAAAAATTATACTCGTTCTTCTTTTAAATCTACAGAGGAAATTTGATTTATGTAGTCCCTTGCAGACATTTATTGATTATATATTTTTTATTCATAATGCTTATTTATTTATTTTCTTTTTACAAATGAAATGCCATTTATATTGCTCTGCTCTTTATTACTTAACAATATGTCTTGAAAATCTTTCTATTTCAAGGCTCGCAGGTCTACTTCATCTCTTTAAGGGCTGCCTGGGGTTTCAGTGTATGCTTAAATCAATTTACTTACCTGGTCCAGAGCAGAGACAGATTTTCAGTTTGACTGACCTCAAAGCTATTGCTTTTTTCTACTACAACATAATGCCTGGAAAATCAGCGTCCATTCACTAAATTTGACAAATGAAATTTCTAAGCCCAGATAAGTTGGGTAACTTGCCTGAAGTCATCACAGATTTAGTGGAAATGTCAGGATTGGTGCCAGATGCTTTTTTTCTCCCCTCTGAATTCCAATGCAGAACTCTTTCATAACAGTATTTTCTTCCAGAAGTAGTTGTATGTGAAGTATCTGTGAAACAAAGGGTCATCTGGTACCTTAAATGAAATTAGAAAAAAAAAAAAGAGTGTCCATAAGTAGTGGGTTGAATGTAAATCACAAGATTGCTGAGGGTAAGCCCACTTACTGTCAGAAAATGAGAAAAGCGAGAAAGGGAAAATTGAAGGAGTAAATCATGCAATTTGAAATTCACATGTATGTTTCCTATAAGAATTCTTTAGAGTTTGTCAGGTTGGTTTTAACTACTTAGCTATCTCAAAGTTCTATCAATGAGTGAGAAAGAGAGAAAGGACGAGGGACAGGGAGGTGAAGAGGAGAGTCAAATTCTTTATAGTCTGGTAACCCAGGGTGGCAATTTAATCCCCCAATTCTGGATTCCTAGGAAATGTGTGCCCTCAGGGTAACACAGGCTTTAAATTTCATATTTCTCTGTTTCAGCATCCTTCTGGTTTTTATCTGTCACATGCGTATTTCTGGTACTTTCTTGTGAGTTTAGCTATGGATTTAAAAATGGTTATTCTAATTTATTTGGTATCTTGGCATTTGCATTGGAAGCCTTTTCAGAATATTTAGTTAGCCACAATGCTGGAAGTAAAAGTCCCTCTGATTTTTTTTTTTTTGGTAATTTTTATTCCAGTATATGCATAGAAAAGTGCATAAACCCTAAATACAACTTTACGAATTTCAAAGTAAACAAAAAATGTGACTAACATCAGATTGAGATACAGAACACTCTGGACATATTAGAAGACTGTCCATTCCTCCTTTTAATCGTTAAGCCTATAAACCACTGTACTGACTTCTAACACTGTATGTCAGTTCTCTCTGAGCTTGATAGAAATGGGATCTTGCAGAATGTACTCTACATGTCAAACTTCTCAAACACCGTGTTATGTTTGTGAGACTTGTCCATGTTATGTGTATGTGTAACTGTTTATTCTTATTGCTGTGTTGGATTCCATCATATGTATGTATGAGAATTTATCCTTTGGCTAGACACTTGGTTAATTGGCCTGATCATTCTCAGACATATTTTTTGGTAAACATACACATTTTATTGTATTTATCTATGAGTATAATTTCTGTGTCATTGATGTGCGTATTTTTATTTTCTTTTAGGTTGGGTTGTCTGCATTGTATTGATTTGTGGAGTTCTTTATATTTTCTGGGTGTATGTTCTTTGCCAGATATAAATATTGAAGACATCATCTTTCTCTGTGGTTTGTCTTTTTACTCTCAATACTGTCTTTTGATGAGTAAGAGTTCATTTAAAAAAAAGATTTATTTATTTATTAGCGAGAGAGCACACAAGCAGGGGGAAGGGCAAAGGGAGAGGGAAAGAGAGAATCCCCAAACAGACACCCATGGAGTGTGGACCCTGACTCGGGGCTCGATCTCAGAACCCAAGATCAAGAATCAGATGCTTAACTGACTGAGCCACCCAGGAGCCCCAAGAGTTCTTCATTTAAAAAATTTCCCGTATGATTAGTGTTTTTTTGTATCTCTCTAAGAAATATTTGCCAACCCCAAGGTCATGAAGACATTTTATATTTTCTTCTAAAAGCTTTATTTACCCTTTTCATTTAGATCTGCAGTCTCTCTGGAATTGATTTTTGTATGGTCTAATTTACTTCAACATAGCCAAATGACTTATTTTCATCATTGTTCTGCCAAAACTGCTTTGCTTTTGTGAAGATCATCAAATAACCCTTGGTCTGTTCATATCACTCTCTTCATTAAAAATATTTTATAGATTTCCATGGAAACCATAAATTTCAAACTCCTCAGTGAAGCTACAAAACATGTCACATTTGTCCCCCACATTAATTCTTTAGCATCATGACCTGTAACCCTATGTTCTTCCACAATGAATCAGCTATGTCTGTTTCTAGTTGTGTATTAGTGTATTAGTCATGCTCTTCCCTCTGAATTGCTTGGACTCTTCTGTTATATAAGGCCCTATTCATATTTCCTGGCTCAGAAATACATTTTGTATAATCTCCATATCCAACTCCTGCTCCCCAAGGCAAATGTATCACTCTCTCAGTTGTTCTTATATTTTTTCGTATTCTGATATTTTCTAGAATCTATTCTTATATCATTCTCAGTTAAGTAGATGCTATTATTTTAGAGATGAGGAAACTTAAGAACAGAGTTATACTGTCCAGTAATCAATACGCCAAAATTTAAATAGATGTAGAGATTGGATGGACATGTTATCATCCTTCCCTAATAGTTTGTGATAGCAGGTTTTCCATCACTCAACATTATTTCAGGGGGGCATTAGTATTTTTCTAAAATATCATGAGAAGGGAACCAAGGGACACTGCTGATGTTGGTTGTTTTGTTTTTAAGCCCCTTGCTAGGCTTGCTTTACTTAAAGTGAAAATCTGTCCAGATCTCCAAATCATACTGAATAAATTTAGAAAGGGAGCAGATGGTACAGGGATTGGGTGTAATCTTCATTACTAAAGCACAGGACCCTCCTGTATTTCTCTTTCTCAGTGGGTCCTGTTAAGCCAAGTGTGAGTGATGCCTTGACACTTGGGAGACAATATGTGTAGTGACTGACTGAGTCACTTCCATTTCTTCCTTATAATGGTAAAAAGCTGGATAAGTTAAGAAATAGGGTCCATATCGTGACATGTAGAATTTCATGAAAGAGTAAATTCTCAGAACAAATCCATCCATGAACTTTTCTTCACATGCCTTACTATTTAGCCCCTCAGAGTCCTAACATGTTGAAGTGCACATATAGTGAGAAACCAAGTGAAGCATGCTGAGTAATACCTCACCTGACAAAGTGAGTTATTTTAAAGACTGTATTTATTCATTTGAGAGAGAGAGAGGCAGGGGAGGGGGCAGAGGCAGAGGGCGAAGGAGATAACCTCAAGCAGACACCACATTGAGCAGGGAGCCCTACATAGGATCGGCTTGATCTCACGACCTTGAGATCATGACCTGAGCTGAAATCAAGAGTCTGTCGCTTAACTGACTGAGCCACCCAGGTGGCCCTGGCAATGTGATTTTTGTAAATACTAATAACACTATTCTTTGCAGAACCATATAATTTCTCACTCATGGGAATTAAAGTTGCTTCTGCAGTGTCATTAAAAAAGCACAGTTTAATACTGGATTGCCAACTCTTGTGGTGTTCTGCACTTCTATTTAGCCAGTAAACTCCTCCGTGTGGCTTATACGCATATTCTTAGTACACCTTTTTAAGAAAGTGAGCCGTAATGAGTATGTACTCTGCTACTCTGAGCAGTGGCAGATATGATTTGAAATAACTTCTGGGGCAAGAAAATAGATGACTATAACCTGGGAGAAAAGAGGTTAGAGCCCATCCCTTTCATAACTTCAGGAGATATTCTGACACCTTACATTTTCTTTCATTTACCCTCATCCTACTTTAAGTCAAATTTTGCCTTCCATATAATCCTCTTCTCTGTGCTTCAACATCTTTACATTTATATTTTACACAATTATATTTCTTTATGAATGCCCCATAAAATACCCTTGGTAAACTTGGCAATATTGGGTTCTTTTCCTTCTTGAATTGTAATTATTCAAAGGAAATTGTCTGCTGAGTGTTTGTAGGGTGACTTAGTTTATAGCATGACTTGCCACATAAATACTGGTCATATTTATGTAGTAAAATATATAATGTTTTATGGCTCTGGTTGTCACCTCTTCCTTAGATCTTTTTTACCCCCAAATTTATGTTTTGTCTTATAATTTCTTCTGGTCCTGTCATGGCTGTTTTTTGAAATATGAGTGATAGAACCATGGTAAAATAACAGGATGGTAATAGAGCTAGACAATTCTGAATTGCAAATATGAAAAATTGAGACTGCTCTTGATTTATACAGAAGCCTCTTAACTTAGACAAACTCTAATTATAAGTACTCAGTGAGGATATTAAAAAAATAAAACATCTATTTTAAATTTGGGTTTCATATAAAGACAGAACTTATGTTTATGTGGTGCCATAGCAAAAAAACTGAATATAGTTCTTTCTGATTTGGAGGGCTATACCAAAGCTGGGAGCCTAAATAATTTCATAATAAATAAATGCTAGGAGATACTTGAATCTTCTAAAATTCTGTCTCTAGTAAGGTGACAGTTCAACCTGGAATCTGGCAACTATTAACTCACGCCACCCTAAATGTTATTGCCCTGTATCTTTAAATTTAGGAATGAAATTAGAAAGCTCACCCCCCCTTTTTTCCAGATTGCATAGGGTCATATATAAGAATTTTAATTTATGCCATTTAATTCATGAGGAAGTCACAAGAAGGACACACATGTAAATAATAAAACAAATATAAATTGGAGTGATTGTGACTGGCTCCTGGAAACCTCAGAACAGAGACCCATGCTTACTAGGGGTCTAGTCTCATCCAGGCACCATCCCAAAATAATACAAATGCACATTTCACTCAGTAGAAATTTTTGAATCCACATGAAGTGTTACAATGGGTTTTTACTGTAACAATTTTATTAATGGATCAATACCAAGGCACAGAGATGTTAATTCAATGTTCTAAGCCAGAAGGCGGCAAACTACAGCTTGTTGGCTAAGTCTAGCCATGCCCATTTATTCACATGTTGTCTAGGGCTGCTTGCAGGCTACAACAACAGAGCTGAGTAGTTGCAAAAGATACTGTATGTCCCTGAAATCCTAAAATCCTAAAATACCACCCCACAAATCTTAAAATACTATCTGGCCCTTTACAGAAAAAAAACCAAAACTACTGACGCTGGATCTGGGTTCCCACATGAAGGTGGAGGGAAAACAACAACAGCAACAAAAACTGCTGTCATATATTTCTTCTTTTACTATTTAATAGGGTTAAGTGGTCCAACCGATAAAATTCTAGTTTAATACATATCAAAGAGGTGAATAAATGGTAAATCGCAGCCACTGGATCAGATTAGTCAAAACCAATATATGTCATCATTGTCACTCCACAGTCTTTGAAATCAACTAATGACACAAAGAATAAAATCTATTTTCACACTTTCCTAACTAAAAGCTTATTGATAGTTTCTGGTTCTAGTAAAAAAGGAATAAATATACTTCATTCCAGTTCTCCTATTGATAATAGCCAAAATCCTCAGACAAAATTCATAAAGTAGCTACTGGAGGTTTCTAAAAATTAAATAAGAGCAGGTGGACTGAGAGTTGCCAGAGGAGAGTCAGGGGTTAGACAAAGTAAATGAAGGGGAGTGGGAGATACAGGCTTCCAACTGTGGAATGAATGAGTCACAGGCGTAAAAGGCACAGCATAAGGGATATAGTTAATGATATTGTAATAGTGTTGTGTGGTGACAGATGGTAGCTACATGTGTCAGCATAGCATAAAACATAGTATAAGATACAAACTTGTTGAATCCCTCTGTTGTATACCTGAAACTAATGTAACACTGTGAGTCAACCATACTCAAACTAAAAATGAAAATAAGAAAGGGCAGATGGACAGGGTAGAGATATCAAAGCTTGAAGAATGACCATACTTTGGAGATCTAGTCTAGTCTATTTTTAATTTTATTTGCTTATTTGTTTGTTTTGCCTTCCATGTCTCTTTGCTGAGACATGTGTATCTCCTCGAATTGTGAACAGATAGAGACAGAAAAGGCTGTTTTGTCAGAGGACCGGGAAGACGGTACATTGTGGGACAGAACTCTTAAGACTTTCCTTGTCTGCATCCTAGGAGAGTCTCAGCAATGAAACTACAACTCTGTTGCAGGCAAAGGTGGTGGTGTGAGCTACAAAAGGTTGGGGGGAGGGATGGTGGCAGGCTCTTTTCTCCTACTAATTTGCCCCCAAGGTAGCTGCAGTCTAGGATGCACCCGGAGTCAAAAAGTCTACTCTTTAGTGGGTCATTAGTGGGCCGAGGAAGCAGGATATGCCTAAACATTCTAGAATGGCAGTAAGATGGCACAACTTGTTTCAAGAAATTTGGTAAAATATGTTAAGAGCTATGCAAATGGTCTTATCTTTTGATATAATTAACTTGTAGGCATATGCCCTAAAGAAAAAAGCCAAATAAAATTTTAAAAGCAAAAAAAAAAAAAAGATTCACTGAAGCTTTATTATATAAATGAAATAGTTTCATTACATCATCAAAATGATTTATGTTAAAAACAAAAGATGTCAACATGAATTCATGGGATCATTATGAAAACTAGGGAAGAAGTTAAAATCCATATGAAGTAATATTACATAAAGAAATGGCTTTAAAGTTGCATTTGAGATATGAATAAATCACTTGAGCAACAAAAACCGTTAATTTCAAAGACTTTTTGGAAGTATTTCTCAGAATTTATAATAATAATGATATTGTGATATTTTAAAGAGACTCATAATGACTTAGTCTTCATTTGGCTATAGTATTGGTTTAAAACATCAATTTTTGTAGAGAGTTCTGTATTACCTATTGGATAATGTCTTTCACCATCAGAGATATTTATAAACTGAAACAAAACAATTTAAGTAGATGTGCAACCATGGCAAACATGTTGGCGTGAGTATCAAAATTCTTAATATTTTTCAGTACATGAGAATTTGGAGAATATCTTCCAAGAAAACTGGCAAAGCATATCTTTCAGTTTTCTATTCCTACAAGAATTCACTAACACTTTTTTTTCCTGTTCTTTTTACTTTGGTCGAATAGCTTCGTTGTTATAAAGCATGTTGATAAGGTTGTTGGAATAAAATAATGAAATGGTCCACATACCTAAAATCTCTGGACTATGATTTTTTTAATTTCACACAGCTTTGCACTCACATATTCTGGCTGGGGATAGAAGTGACAGGAGCTCAGTATGTCAGTTCCAGTCGTGTTCTACACTCCTGATGGGTGGAGTGAACTGAGACTTTTAAGATACTGCTAACAGTCTGGAATTCAATTCAGTTAATCAAACACTGATTGTCTGCTCTATGCCAGACTTTGACCGAATCATTTGAATTCAGGGAAGTGATCAGCCTCAGGGTTGCCCTTCAGAAGAGACAGGAGCAATACAAATAATACAATAGTACAAGGGCCATCTGAAAGGAATATATTCAGTGATGTGAAATACGGGTGACAGTGTAGCCAACTCTTCCTAGGCTTGGGGGCAGGTCAGAGACTGTCACACTGTGGTATTGAATGGGTCCTTGAAGCACTGGGTACAGAAGGTTGAGACAAAGATTGGAGTCATGAAAAACCTTCCATTATTACAGAAAAATATCTGACAAGATCCATTTCTGATTAAATCACTCGAAGAATGAGGCATAGAAGAGATCTTCCTCAAATTAGTGAAGGACATCTTCAAAAACAAAACAAACAAAACAAAACTATAGCTAACATCATACTAAATGGCAAATGATTGAATACTTTCACCTTAAGATCAGGAGCAAATCAAGGCTGTATAGTCTTGTGACTTCTATTTCACATTGGATTGGTGGTTCTGGTTCCAGCCAGTGAAATAAGACAAGAAAAAAAAAATGAAGGCATCCAGATTGGAAAGGAAGAAACAAAATTGTCTTTATTTGTAGAAGACATGATGTTCCTATATTAGCAACAAACAAGTAGAGACAACATGTGTGAAATACATAGGAATAAATCTTCCAAAAGATATGAGAAACTGGCACACTGAACATTATAAAACAGTACTGAGAGGACTTAAGAAACTCTAAAGATGTACTGTGTTCACAGATGTGATGACTCAAAATGATTAAGATGTCATTTCTTGACAAATTAATTTATAGATGCAATAAAATTCCAGTAAAAATCCCAGTAGATAGTCTTGGACATTGACAAGCTTTTTCTAAAGTGTGTAAGAAATTTCTATGAAATCAAAACAACTAAATAGCTAAATGAGCTTTGAAAAAGAACAAAATTGGAGAACTGATGCTAGATGATTTCAAGACATTATGAACTACAGTAATCAAGGCAATATGGTATTGTTATAAAAATAGACTTATCGATGGAACAGAATAGAGAGGGCAAAAATAACCCACGCATTTGTAGACTGGATTTTTACAAAATGTGCAGAGTTACTTCAGTGGAGAAAGAATAGTTTTTTCATCCAGTGGTGCTGGAACAATTGGAATCCCATAGACAAAAAAATAAAACCTGATCTGTGTCTTATGCAATACACAGAATTACCTAAAAATCCATCATAGGAGACAATGCAACTAATGAGTCATAAGTGTGTTTTTAAAAACTGGTCCCTTCCTCAAGGTGTGATGGCTCCAGAATGCCTGGTGGGGTAGTTTGGGTCCTCTTTTGCAAGAAAGCCCCAGTTCGTCTTCTCCCTTGGCCCAATCCTGCGTCCTTTATCCCTCAAATTATTGTCTCTGAGAGTACCCTCAATAACCCTCCTGCACTAAAATATCAGAATTTTAGAGTCTGTTTCCCAAAGAACCCAGTCTACATCAGTGATTGGAAAAGACCGTATTAGACAACAGAAGTAAGAAGTCAGATGTTTGTGCTAATATGTAGACCACCTTTAATGCAACAGCTACAATTGCTGACTGATACACCTGTTGTATTGGCAACTGAGATATTTTAGAGGAATTGCTGAAGAGATATTTTTACAAAATCACGAATAACCCTTGATGAAGTTCTGAACCAAACTAAGAATCATCTTTCCTTAATTGACTTGAAGTTCTATTCCAAGAAAATTAAATACATATAAAATAGTTTAAAACAAATTATTTTGAGGATAAAATAAGCTACTTCTTGGCTCAGACTATTTTAAATATGGTTTTCTCCTACATCAATGTCTGATGAGTCTTTTGGAGGTCGTGTAGGGTGTATGACAATTCTTCCTGATACAAATCTGCCCTGCACACCTAGTACCTCTATCCCTTGCTCACTTAATGCTCTTAATACCCTTCAGTCATTGTGGCTACCCTAAAATGATTCCTAAAGTCTTCAAAAGGTGCCTTAGGGACCCCACTGAGGAATACCAGTCATAGAGGGCAATATATGACGTAGCTGGAAGCTTTGGTTTTATTCCACAGGTGTTAGGGAGGCCCTGCAGCCCTTCAAGTAGAGCCGTGATGTGTGTGCATGGGAAGATAACTTGGGTCCGAGTGTGACTGAGGAATAAAGAGAAGAAGAGAGTTTAAGGTTGGAAAGATATACATCTGTTATCAGACTAAAGCAGTAGTTTAATTCACAAATGACAATAGGCTGAAATAAGGTAGGAACACTGGAAATAAATTGATAAAAAGAGAGATTTAGAAGTTTTCAGGAATCATAGGCTAACAATATGGTGGATAAAGGATGAAATGTCTGAAGGACCAGGTGCCATGTGCTCATGACCCATAAAGGCAAAATAAGAAGAGGAGTAGAGATTTTTGTAGATGTTTTATTTTACTCTGTTTAGTTGGATGGTCAATAAATATAGCTTTAGTTGTTTTTACGCTGAGGTAAGGATAGAAATATGAGATACTTGGATGTGGATTTCAGTATTCCTCTTGATGTATTGATGTATGTGTATGTGTGCATATGTGTCTAATTTGTCATATGTTCATGACCATTTGGATTTTTTCCACTTTTTTTTCAAATTGAAGTATAGTTGACACACAGTGTTACATTAGTCTCAGGTGTACAACATAGTGATTGCACAAGTCTATACATTATTCTCTGCTCACTACAAGTGTGGCTACCATCTGTCACCATACAATGTTACAATACCATTGATTATATTCACTGTGCTGTACCTTTCATCCCATGATTTATTTGTTCCAGGACAGGAATCCTGTATCTCCCATGCCGCTTCACCCATTTTGCCCATTCCCCCAACCTTACCCCTCTGGCAACCATCAGTTCTCTGTATTTATAGGTCTGTTTCTGCTTTTTTTTTGTTTGCATGGCCATTTGAATATAATAATTTACCTGTTAGTTAAATTTTCAATCTTTTATTTTGAGAGAGAGAGAGAGAGTTGGTCGGGGGAGGGGTAGGGGGAGAGAGAGAGAGAAAAAGAGAGAGAGAGGGAGAATCCTAAGTAGTCTCCATGCCCAGTGCAGAGCCCGATGTGGGGCTTGATATCATGACCCTGAGGTCATGACCTGAGCTGAAATCAACAGCTGGATGCTTAACTGACTGAGTCACCCAGGTGCCCCTAAATTTTCAGTCTTTGTTCACTAACTTGGAAACTCTAATAGAACCAGCATTTTGGTCTGATTTTCTGCTGTATCTCCAGTGTCTAAGTTATACCTCAGACATATTAAGCAACCAATAGAGAATTGCTGAGTGTAGGAATACATGCATCCTGTGGTTGTAGAAGAGGTATAACTATGAGTCATTAGGATATTTTTGGAAGAACTTAATTAAGTAGATCTGATGGTCAATGGAAAGTTTATAAAGACTGAACTGAAAGAAGAAACCTGGCTTCTGGTCCTGAATATGCTGCTAACTATGTGATCCTGGGCAAATCTTTGGACTTCTCAGATCTCAGATATGAGTTCTGTGTACAACTGAGGGATTGAACAAGCACCTTTAGTTTTCTTTTTTCTTTTTTAAGATATTTATTTATTTGAGAGAAAGAGAGCACAAGAAGGGGGAACAGCAGAGGGAGAGGGAGAAGCAGGTTCTCCACTGAGCAGGGAGCCCGATGTGGGACTCGATCCCTGGACCCTGGGATCATGACCTGAGCTGAAGGCAGATGCTCAACCTACTGAGCCATCAGGAGTCCATAAGACCTTTAGTTTTCCCTAAACCACCAAAATTAGTAGGAATGAGATGTTTATGGTCAAGACAAAACAAAATGTAAAAATTAAGAGAACAAAGAAATAGAAAACAACAATGTAATATTGGAAGATGTAAAAGAGAGAGATAAGTGCCATACCCAGAATTCTAATTTAATTGGCACCCCGGTAACTCTAATGTATGCAAATTGAGACAGAGTGACACCAAATTGGATTAGTGTGATTCAAGATTCTGGCCTGTTGTGGGGAAAAATAACCAAGATTTCTGACATTGCTCTGACTTTTGAACTAGATGTCACAGTTGGAAGATGGATATGGTCCATCAAAACAAGAAGGAGGAAGACACTGACTCCAGAAAAAAGGCATCAAGCCAGGAGGAAAACAAAAGAAATTCCAGGATCCAAGCAGAGGAATTCCCTAGATAAAGGCTTTCCTGTAGAGTGAGAGAGAAGCCAATCTAAATATCAAGAGCATGAAAGTTTCAGAAGAGATTTCTTTAAACAAATAGGACTAATAATGTAAATGATGTGATCGGCTTTGTGTAACATTTCATTTAAATGTTTTAAGACTTTAGGAAAGTGTATGAAGAATTAGCAACATGTGCAAAGAAACATCAATGATGAAAAAAGAAAACATTAAATCAAACAAAACAGTGCTCAGTTGTGTATAGTATATATATATTATATAGTATATATAAATTATATATTATAAATATATAAAAATATATAATTATATAAATATATAAAGCATATTTGTAAAATCTATAAATATATAAAGTATATTTAAATATAACTTATTTAACCAACAATTTGCATATGACTTTCAGGAGGATGTTGTGGAAAAGCAGAGAAAATATCGCAAAAGAGAACTGAATCATCATCTTCATAATTTAGACTCAATAGACAATATACTTTATTGGTACTGCAAAAGGTAGCAGGGTATGTATGTTATTTGGAAACATGGAGGTATGTGATTGTCATAAAATCTTAAGAAGTGGAAAGTAAATGTCTCTGTGGAGGGGTCTGTGGCAGGAGTTTCTCAATTTGGTGCTATTTGAAATTTGTTGTGGGACTCTGTTCTGTGCATTTTAGTACGCTTAGCAGTATCCCTGGCCTCTACCCACCAAATACCATTATCAACTCTCTCCTCAAATAGTGACAACCAAAAATGTTTCCGGACACTGCCTAATGTCTCCTAGGTGGCAAAATTACTCTTAGTTGAGAACCCCTGAATAGAAGGGAAGGGCAGAATTAATATTTTGTTATAAATGTTTATAATTTGACTTTTAAAATCATGTACTTGTATTATTTTGATACAATAAATACTAATTTAAAATGAGAGTCGAATGAGATGGTTTTGCATATCCTTTCAAGTCTTAAATGCAGCAAAGTCAAATTCCCAAGTACTACTTTTTAGTTACATTTTGTTTAGCTGTAAATGATACTTTCTTGACAGCTAAATCTCTACTGAATGGTTTAGATAAGCACGGTTGAGTGGGTAGGACTGGGTACACAGATAGGTATAAAACCTTATCCCTGATTTCAGAAAACTTACCAAACTATCTGGGCATTTGACATAAGCAACAATATAATTACAGAGAGATTTTGGAGAGGCTTTGGAGTCAGAGGAAAATATTCTTTACTCCCAGCCTTTTCCCCACATTAGCTCCCTGTCCACGAGCAATATCTGGCACATTATACCCATCGTAAAAATAACAATATTATTTTTAGCTTCCCTTCTCCTGGAAATCTTTCTCAGTTTTATGACTATGAAAACAGATGATAATCTCTGTTTATCTGAGTTGTACAAGCAATAAATGCTATTGGTATTTCAAGAAGGAAGAAAGAACTTACAAAAGAGTGGGAGAATATTCCTACAGGAAAGTACAAAATAGGGCTTTTGTGTTTTAGGTTCTTAGGTCCTGTCAGCAAAGGTTCTCCTCATAGTAGAAAAGACAAACTAATAACCTTCCCATCCCATACTCAGTGTGATTCCTGATAGAGTTATCTTAATTTTTATGTTGCCATCATAACTGATAGCCTGTCTCTGACCACTTAAGGTATTGGTTTGGTACAAAATTCAACATAGAAATGATCTGGTTTAGCACTGATAATAAGGCTCTGGGAATGAATTTCTCTCTTTATTGAGTTTATCGCAGTTGTTTACTTTCAACAAATGTAAAGAATTGCATAAAAAGGGATTTTTGTTTGTTTTTTGGTAAATAAGAATTCAGATGCTTTTAAAACCTAGGTATAAATGTGGATTTAAGTGGTAATTCTCTTAAATCAAACAGTCTGGATATACTTTCTTCTGATCTACCTTTCCAGGATAATTATTTGTTTTTCAGAAGAATAATCTTCTTTATCCCAAATCAGTTTTGTTGCAGTTCACATTATTATTTATTAGTACAGATAGACCCAAGGACATTTTCACATGGCATGTACTAGATTTTTATTTTTTAAACCCAAGAACAGACTGAAGTTTGCTAGTGAAACTGCTTTGGTAAATACCATCAATTCTGATGACAGATTATTTTCAATAATCCCAGGCAATTTTGTTACACTGCTGTTATGTTTAGGTGATAGCAAATTAAAATGATAAAGTGTCTTTATCTCTTTCCTGCAGCTGTTTTAGCTATCCCATAAAATGAGTTTATACTGTCAGCTGTACCTGTCCAGAAATACATAAATACCGGTGGCATTGTTCCTTAAGTATTCTGCTAGTCACCACGCCGCGTAGACAATCTAATGGTCCATTTCTAAAGAAAATGTTTCAGTGTCTGTTTTTCAATTATTTGAGAAAAAAGCACATTCATTGCTTTGCCTGGTGTCAGGGTCATCTCACCATATATATTATGGTAAATTACTGTAATAGGAGCACTTGGCATGTTGCGTTAGACTGAAAAGAAAAACAGATTGGATGGAAACAAGAAGAATTCATTCTTCTTCCTCTCTAGTGTATATGCCCTGACTACCACCAGGGGAGCTCATTAACCTTTCTCCCGCTGTAAATGTTTCTAGAAAGCAGAACTGAATTGAACAAGCTGTGCAGTCAGACAGCCTTTCTCTCATTCCCTGCTGAAGATAAATGTCTCTTTCCTAGACCCTTTAAAAGTGGATGATTTAAATATAAATTTGGATTTAGTTTTGTTCTCTTCAATATACTTATGTATGCAATTTGTTTTCATTTCCGGATGCACATGTTAATTTTTTTCTGCATAGGAGCCTAATATTTTCTGTGTAGTTACCCTCGGGAGATCTGTGCTGAACTTGTGGTTTCACTCTTTTTGCAGAATTTTTTTTTTTTTAATTCTTTTCAGAAGCGCTGTGCTTGGCATGGTGCTCGAGCAAGTAGCACTGAGTCCATCAGGAATCAAGTTCATAGGTTCACTGAGGGTTCACCATCTCTTTGGTCACTTGGTTCCTGAGGCGCAGCTCTTTTTCCACAAAAGGCACTTTGCGGTTTTCATATCCACTTCTCTGTAGGTACGTTTCTTGGAACATGCTTGTCTGAAGTCTAACTCTGGTATGTGTGTATTATTGTTGAAGAGTCTGGTGCAGTGTTCCACCTCATCTCTTAGCATTCTTCTCTGAATATCTGAACCACACTAAGACTCTCATTATTCTGGAAATAGAACAAGCTGTCTGCTTCTGTGATTTGGACCTAGTTAGTTTGGATCTGACTTTGCTTCTGTCAGTCATATCCTTATATCCAAAGGAAAGACCATTACATTCTACTGGGCACTCCAGCTAGTTCTGTTTAGAAACGGTATACCTCAGCATGTCAAGATTGCCCTGTTTCTTGAGGGAATCTATGCCAGTGGATGCCAGCTAACCCACGGTCATCATTATAACAAATGAATAAGCAATTGGGAGCTGTCTGGTTCTGGGTCAGCTTTAAGTCCCTCCTTTTCATGTGACTGTTCCTTTTTAATTTGGACTCATGGTTCTGGACCTCATGCATCTTTTTTTTTAATTTAATTTTTTTATGTTATGTTAATCACCATACATTACACCATTAGATTTGATGTAGTGTTCCATGATTCATTATTTGCATAACACCCAGTGCTCCATTCAATACGTGCCCTCTTTAATACCCATCACCAGGCTAACCCATCCCTCCACCCCCTCCCCTCTAGAACCCTCAGTTTATTTCTCAGAGTCCATAGTCTCTCATGGTTTGTCTCCCCCTCTGATTTCCCCCCCTTCATTTGTTCCTTCCTACTATCTTTTTTTTTTTAATTAACATATAATGTATTATTTGTTTCAGAGGTACAGGTCTGTGATTCATCAGTCTTACACAATTCACAGTGCTCACTGTAGCACATACCTTCCCCATGTCTATCACCCAGACACCCCATCCCTCCCACACCCACCACTCCAGCACCCTCAGTTTGTTTCCTGAGATTAAGAATTCCTCATATCAGTGAGATCATATGATACATGTCTTTCTCTGATTTACTTTATTTTGCTTAGCGTAATACCCTCTAGTTCCATCCATGTTGTTGCAAATGGCAAGATTTCGTTTCTTTGATGGTTGCATAATATTCCATTGTATAGATATACTGCTTCTTCTTTATCCATTCATCTGTTGCTGGACATCTTGGCTCTTTCCATAGTTTGGCTATTGTGGACATTGCTGCTATAAACATTGGGTTGCATGTGCCCCTTCGGATCACTACATTTCTATCTTTGGGGTAAATACCCAGTAGTGCAATTGTTGGGTTGTATGGTAGCTCTATTTTCAACTTTTTGAGGAGACTTCATTACTGCCCAAAGAGATACCACCTCACACCAGTCAGAATGGCTAAAATTAACAAGTCAGGAAACGATAGATGTTGGCAAGGATGTGGACCTCATGCATCTTGATCCGGGACACTGAGGAGCATGGCAGCTAAGATTAGGGGACCTGCACTCATAGGAACAGAGCTTAAATCCTTTCTCTACCACTCTTCCTAGGGAAGTCATTTTATCTCATGTACTTATCGGAGAGTTAAAATTAAATGAACTACTTAAGGAAGTTACCAAATTTCTTGGTGTGTGTTAAGTATTTTTAAAAGGTGGAAAAAAAAAAAGAAAAACACTAACACAAGTATCACCTTGGTGCAGTTTTTGATTTGAAGACTTAATGCTTTCTGAGGACCCTGGAAAACAGTCTAGCTTTCTGAACGCCCTCCATGCCTGTACCAAACAGGATAGGACCTCCCAATAATATTTTACCCTGGGGGAGATCCAGGTTCAGACCCATCTATTGTACTCATGTCCCTCAAAGGAAGTAAGAGAACAACCCATTATTATCCAGGTCTCCCAATTTAGCATGATGGTGACTGTCTTGTCTTTGCAAACACTGAAAATTGTTCCTACATGCTTTGAGACTCACCAATAAAAGTGGCTAAAGCAATTCTTTTAAATCTTGGAAAAATGTATAGCATTCAAGGTTTCAGAAAGCACTATTAACCAAAAGCAAGAGCCGTGTTCTTAAAAATGTCAGGCACCTCTTTATTGTAGCTAAGACAGTGTTTTGCTTTGTGTTGGTTTTTGTTTTGTTTTGTTTTTATTAAAAGAAAACAGAAAAGTCTCATTATAATGACTTGATCTCCAGTTTTGTTCCATGGCTTAGAACCTAAGTGTAGCATTAAATCTACAACATACCAGGAATACTGACAGTCATTTAAAAGATGATGTATCTAGGGATATTTTTAAAGAACAAACTATTACCTTTTGTGTTAACATAAAGCACCTTTATCTAGTTGGATATAACTGTTCTCAGTGGGTTTGTGGAGACAAGATGATATTTTCTAGGTTGATATTAGACAGTTATTTGTAAACATACGCAGTGTTCTTATTGTGTAAAATGGTTGATATCTGTCCAATTTGGAGTGCATATCATAGATGCTGACTAAACCTACTTTTACAAAAGAAGTCAGTATGAAATTGCATTCTGTTAACTTGTCTGCAGACTTCCAAAGGAGATGAAGCAAGTGAAGTAATTCTGCCAAAAAATGGAACTATATGTCCTAAATAACTAGGATCTGGACCTAGAGCCATTATCCCCAATCATCATGGAAGTGCTGGCTTTATATGCAAGCAATGAGATCTCAATTTGTGTTCCTCTTAGCCATATGTAATGTTCTATTTGGCTGGTGGTATCTTAATCCCTAAAACCTGTATACTTACCTTACAGTAGGGAAAAATAATAGAATACCATTTATAAGGATGTTGTGAAAATTAAGATAATATACATAAAGCATTTAGCAAAATGAATGATTCATAGTACATGCTTAAAAATATGAGCTCCTTCTACAAATACCATTCGTATCTCTACTACCATTATTATTATCAATATTAAAAGTATACCTTTGGTTGCCTCTCATTTTTCCTTTCATTTTTTTTTCTACTTGTGTTATTGAGCCACAACCTCAGATGTGAAATCCCTAAGAAGAGGGAAATCAGGTTGCTTTATTTGTAATATAAATTTGCTTATCATGAGGCCAAAAGGAACACTAATCAAATCAAGTGTCACAAGTATATATGAAGACAGTAATAGATCACTAGAACATTAATTGTTCAGGCCTGGGGACTGCTTTCCCATGAGATATATTGACCCCAAATGTCTCCAACCTAACCATATACTGGTAGGTGCTGTCAGGACAATAATCCACAACTGAGTGATCCTAAGAATTCCATGCAAGGGAATTTCTTAGACTAATTGTAAGAGGCTGCAGTACCAGCTCCCCTCCCTGCCTATTCCTCTGGATCTCTTCCAGGAAGTGACTCTGGGCAGGAGTCAAATTTTTCTGAGAGGTCTGCAAGAATGTGAAATATAAATTGTCTTTGATACTCTCGGTGGGCATTTATTCATCTATTTATTTATTCATTCATAAACTCATGCACTAGTTTCTGTTAAGTGCTAGGCATTTTGCTGGACTTTGGGGCAAGTGTGATAAATAGGACGGGTTGGCTTCGACCCAGGTAGTTTACATTCTGGTGGAGAAGAGAGACATTGAAGTTGAAATAAAAGTATGATGAGCGAAATGAAAAGACAAGTGGAGGGTATACTAGAAGCATGGAGAAGGGAGCATCTAAACTGAAAAAAGAGGTAGAAAAGTAATGAAAGATATTTTGTAAAATAAAAGATATATACAAGTTGGGTAAGTGGAATCAAATGAGAGATGAGTTGGCATTAGTGTACTGTTTCAAGAAGATAGGATAACGAGATCAAACTGATAAGCAAACAAAAACAAATGAACAAAACCCATCATGTTGCTTATAAAGCAGTATTGATAAAAGCTTGTATTGGGAGGGTGTAATTTATATGGTAGCTGATGGAAGGCTACAAAGAGTTTTTAATGGTATTAATACAAACAGAACATATGTCTTAAGAAGTTCTGTTAGGTAGTAGGGCCGTATATGGGTCTGTAGTGGGGAGAAGTTAGAGAAAGGGCAACTGGTTTGGAAACTTCTAATGATATGTCAGGAAAAGATGCTGTTGGCTGAAGGTGAGGCACAGAAGCATAGAGATCAAGGATTCAGGGATTTGGTTATTCATCCATTCTGTATTACTAAATTAACTGCTCTATGAACAGACCTAGTTGTGTTAACTACAAAGAGGAGGAAGGCGTGGTTCTTGCTGTAGAAAAACTGGGACAGAGAAAGAAACTGTACTGCGACATTCTCTAGGTTAAAGTTGGTGAAGTTAAGTGTCATATCAGTTTGCTGAAAACACATTCACCCAAAACCCATTCAAGGTAAATATCAATTCCCTTAAGTATTGTTGTCATCATCGTCATCGTCATCGTCATCATCATCATGATCATCGTCATCAGTATTGCTGGAGCACTGCGCTAAGTTCTTTATGTACATTATCTTATCTGGTTCTCTTTACCACTCAGTAAACTGGGCTCTGGGCTCTGGGTTCTACACTTAACCTTATTTTACAAATGAGAAAATTGAGACATCAAGAGGCTAAGGAGCTTGACTAAGTTCACTCAGGCAGGTTATAGTGAAACTTGAATCGGGTTTGTTTGATTTCTGAGTCCATACTTTCAGGGAGTTAACAATGTCAAACAAAAAGCCTGATATAGAAAGTTTATAGGAAAAAACTTGCCATAAAGCAGCAATGGAGTAGCAAGGAAAGGAGGCAGTCTGTTTTTGGTTTAAAGTGTTATACTTCCTCTTTTTAAAATAAAGACAGGAAATATTTAGAAATGAGTTTAATATTGTTATATCAAGTGATAGGGACTTTCAAAACCAAGTTTTTAATGCATTAAATTGAATGTTGAGACAGTATCTCCTTAATTGAGTAAAACCAGATCGCCTCCAGTTGGAATACAATTAAACAGCACTGGACTTAGGGTTGGGAGTTCTGGCTCATCATATTTTTGTTCTTTTGTGACTTAGGGAATTTGTGCAAGTCACTAAATATCTCTGTGTGTTCATTTCCTTATTTTTAGAATCAGAATAATAGTGCCTATCTCACAGATTTGTCGTTAACAATTAATTAACAATGCATGTTATACCTAACAGTTCCATGGCATAGAAATAGCCCCTACTAGGAAGTCAATATGATGCTCATGTGGCATGCTGGAAAATGTATGTGGAGGAGGGGGGGAGCAGTACCAAGATACCAGAGAGAGTGGAGTAAACTGGAAAGCTGTTGAGACTTCAGACAATCAGTGTCATGAAAGTATCTGTTTATCAACTCATGACACACAGAGAGAGGAATGTAGATCCACAACTAATCAGTAGTAAGGAGTTGAACAAAACCTCAGGGTTAAATTTACACAGATAGAAGACTCAGATGGAGACCGATACACAGTCAACCCCATGTAATGCAGCCATAGAGGAACCATGGCTTCCTGGACTAGAACAAAAATGAAAGCATACCCTACCAGTCAAGGTAACAGACTGGTCTTGCCATGACCACTGGAGCTCCAAGAAATAGACAAATGTCTTCTATGAAAATTTTTCTTTATTAGAACACAAGACTTTAGTCTAAGAGGCAACTAATATCACAGATATACTATTTATAAAGTTATGTAGTTTTTTGTTGTTGAATGATAGACATTTTTATGTCTTCAAAGCGTCAAACCAGCCGTGTGTGCGTGTGTGTGTGTGTGTGTGTGTGTGTGTGTATGTATTTACTTTCAGAATGAAGAGAGACAAAAAATGCTGAGAAATTCTTATACTCAAATCCTCCCTGCACAAGTTCTCCATGAAGTTAATGAAGTTATGCAGAATAACTTTTCATAGAATACTTCAGGACAGGTACAATAAGGAGTGAGACAAATGACCAAGATTATATAGCATATGCATCAAAACTGTATTTTATAAACAAGTGAAAATAGTGTGTCCACTTGTGGCTCTTTTCCACAGTTATTACTGACTCAGTAATTGAGTTAGCATTGCTAATTTATCAGCAACAATACAGCCATCAGTTGGAACACTAATTACATTTTTATGCTGGGCTGGTGCTGAGACCTATGATCAAAAGTATTTTTTTCATTGAACAGTCCATGATATAGTAGTCATTGAACCAGATTTGCTCATTTTTTTTCTGGCATATTTATTTCAATATATTCCATTGAGTGAGTGTCTCAGTAAATAACTGCTACATAGTCTACTTACATAATTCATTAGCACACAGGCATGGGGACCTATTTTTCAAATTAGATTTTGTATTTTCAGTAAGATCTGATGACACTGAATGCTGATCCTTTGTTCCCCATTTCTTACCAATGTCTGGTTGCATTAGAACTGAGATTAATTTGCTGACCTTTAAAACTGCAAGGTCAATAGAGAAAATGATCCAGGGAGCACCATTCCCCACTTTACTGTGAAGAGCACAGACTCAAGGAAACACTACTCCTCAAACTTGGCTTTGCATTGGAATCTCCTGTGATGTCCGAATCCCACTCAAGAGATGTTTTGTTTTTTAAGTAGGCTCCACGACCAGTGTGGAGTCCAATGTAGGGCTTAAGCTCACGACCCTGAGATCGAGACCTGAGCTGAGATCAACAGCTTAACTGACTGAGCCACCCAGGGACCCCACCCACTAAAGAGATTCTAATTCATTAGATATATAGTCCAGCTTGCACATGGAGACTTTTTAAAAAATCCCAGATTATTTTAATATGCAGCAAAATTTGAGAACCACTGAATGAGAACATCCTCCTGTGTAAGCAGATTATGTAAGAGCAAAGAACAATGTCCTCCTTTCCCTTTCTCCTTTCCTTCCTTCCTGGAAACATTTAGCATTTATTGAACATCTACTGTGTCAGGAAATGTTCTAGGTAACAAAAATATAAAGTGAACTTGATGGTCCCTATTTACATGTTTATTAAGTTAATTCTAACCCCAGTCTTTGACTGTGGCCTCACCTGACCACATATCCCCCAGTGTGCTGAACCCCAGCTGCAAAAGCCTTCTCTTAATCCTCACTGTGGCATGCTCTGAAATAAGCATTCTCACAGACGGTTGCTTCTCCCATGTGGAGTTACCTCCTACTACCTCTTTTGATCACAATTTAATCCTCACCACCTTGACTTCCATGCTTGGGTCAAACTCATCTCATCATTCCACTCACCTCCTTCCAGTTGCATGTATCAGAGATGCATTGTTATGTTCTTATGTGTTTGATGTTTCTTTTCCAGCTAGACAGAAATCACCAGCAAGAAGCCTACCCCTGGGCTCCTTATTATTGCTTAATAAAATATTTATTTAATGAAGGAAATAATTATGAATGTGAATGAATATAAGTCTATCCTGGTTATTTTTTACTGTATAATAAACTACCCTAAATCTTAGTTGCTTAAAGCAACAACTATTTTATGACCTCTTGTGATTCTGAGGGTTAACTAGACTCACCTGGGTATATCTTCTATTCCACATGATGTCAACTGGGACTGCAGCCATCTGGGGGCTCAACTTGAGCTAGAATATTCAAGATGGCTCCCCTACATGCCTTGAGACCTGTAGGACTGGAAGGCTGGTTTCAGTTGGGATGCTAGGGTTGCTCAGCTTCTCTTGCATGTAATCTCAGGTTCTTTCCCTTTGCACATGGCCTCTGCACTTGGTCTCTATAGCAGATAGTGAGATTTCTTAGAAGTCCAGGACTTCCAAAATGAGCATTCAAAGAGAAGAAGTGGAAACTGCCAGATCGCTCAAAGGCTGGTTGGAAAGCTGGTTCAGTGCTGCTCCTGTCATATTCTATTAGCCAAAGAAGTCATAGGCCCTTTCTAGAATCACTGAGAAAAACATAAATAAAAAATTGAAAAACAGGCCCCCCCTCTTTATGGGAGAGTCATAAAGAATTTGAGACCATTCTTAATTCATCACAGAAATTTAACCCCAAATTTAAAACATTTATTTTGTTCTCCTTTTTGGGGGGAGGGGCAGCTCAAGGGATCTTTTAACTTTAGTTTTTGTTTTGTGTGGTATTATTGAGATCTACTCTCAACAGATTTTTAAGTGTACAATACAGTATTGTTAACTCTAGTCACGAGTTGTACAGCAATCTCTAGAATATATATTTTTTTTTTTTTTACAAAATTTATACCCATTAACAACTTCACATTGCCCCTTCCCTCCAGTCCCTGGAAACCACCATTATACTCAATTTCTATGAGTTTGACTATTTTAGATACCTCCTATAAGTAAAATCATACAATATTTGTCTTTCTGTGACTTCTTTATTTCACTTACCCTACCATCTTGTCACATATTGTAGGATTCCTTTTTTTAAGGCTAAATAATATCGTAATGTATGTATATGTCTCATTTCCTTTACCCACTTACTTATCACTAAACATTTAAGTTGTTTCTAAATCTTGGTTATAGTAAATAGTGGTATAATGAATATGGGAGGGCAAATATCTCTTTGAGATCTTGATTTCAATTTCTTTTGGATAAATATCTAGAAATTGGATTGCTGGATCGTGTGGTGTATTCTATTTCTTTGAGGAACCTCCGTACTGTTTTTACAGTGGCTGTACCTTTTGGCATTTCCACCATCAATGCACAAGCATTTCGATTTCTCTACATCGTCACCAACACTTGGTAAAGGAAACAATCAACAGAGTGAAAAGGCAACCTGCAGAATGAGTGAAAATATTTGTCAACTACATATCTGATAAGAGGTTCATATCCAAAATATATAAGGAACTCCTACAACTCAGTAGCAAAAAATAATTGGTAACCCAATTAAAATGTGGGCGACAGACTTGAATAGACATTTCTCCAAAGAAGACATACAGATGGCCAAAAGGCATATGAATAGGTGCTCAACATCACTCATCATCAGGAAAGTACACATCAAAGCCACAATTAGATATCACCTCACACCTGTTAGGGTGGGCTATTATCAAACACACAGAAGACAACAAGCGTTGGTGACAATGTGAAGAAATTGGAACTCTCTGTTTGAAACACCCCAAGTCTGTCTCAGAGCCCACATTCTGCCAGGCTACTGGAAATGTTAATATCAGTCATTCTTGGGAATCTCACGATCATGGTTTAGTGTAATGGTGAGACACGGATGCTAGTTGGCATCCAGCAGTCCTCACTATTAACAGAGAGCATCCATTATGGCAGCAAACCTGGTACTCTCAGAGGCAGCTGGTTTACAGCCCCTGTGCTCAGGGCATGGGGCGCTGTGTGCGAATAAAAATGCCATACCTGGATCTTGCTTTCCTTTAGCATCACCCACTCCTTCTGCCCCAAGATCTTTCCTTTCCTTGGTTTTGCTGGAAGAGAGAGAATAAGCTCTGCTTTGTGGTAGGAAGAGTGGAACTTCTTTACATATTCTTTGCTTTACTTTAGGACTAGGACTGGGTTTTGTCGTGTTCTGCCATGGTGCTCCTTTACCTAGCTTGATCTCTCCCTTTTTTCTCTCCCCTTTGTTTAACTTTTTATTTTGACAGGAATCCTGGACAAGTCCCCAGAAATGAAAAAATACATATATATTTTGACATGATTTTGAACTTTTTTCAAGAATAGTATAAACTATTCCTAACTCCATCAAGATTCTCTAAATGTTAAGATTTGCACCTTCTCTCTCTCATGTGCTATCTGTATATACATAGATATGTATCTTTCTCTTTATGTCATCTGTGTTCAACAATTCACATCAT
This sequence comes from Callorhinus ursinus, assembly GCF_003265705.2. Classification (NCBI taxonomy): domain Eukaryota; kingdom Metazoa; phylum Chordata; class Mammalia; order Carnivora; family Otariidae; genus Callorhinus; species Callorhinus ursinus. Next base: position 4,472,387 of record NW_027397104.1, read on the forward strand.
TTTATGTGGAACAGTTCATGTCTCTTATGTGGTACAGTTTGTGGTGTATTTCCTCAACACAAGAACTTTCCCTAATGTAGCCAAAGTATAATTATTAAAACGGGGAATTAACATTGATACATATTCAGAATTTTACTGTTGTCCCAATATTATCCTTTACAGTGAACAAGAATTCCATTTCCTCATTTTTCTGTGTCTTTAGTGGTGTTAGCATCTTTGAAGAGAACTGGCCTGATATTTTAGAGAATGACTATGAATTTAGCTTTGGGTAATGTCTCCCCATGATCGAGTTCATGTATTCAATTTTGACAGGAACACCATGGGAGCGTTGTTTTGTTCTTCTCAGTTCACGATATCAGGAAGAATTACTAATGATGTTATAGCTCTCATCAGTTGGGGTTTCTGCCAAGTTTCTGCATTGTAAACTTACTGTTTTCTTTTATAATTAATAAATATACAGTATAATTAATAAATTTTGCGAGGCCAGATAAGTATTCTAGTCCTCATTGTACTTTTACTTTCTAACATCTGTTGATGTTTTTTGCCCAAATCAATTTTTCCTATGACGGTTGCCAAATAGTAATTCCTCTTTCCCTCCTCTTGTGCCAGTTTCTACTGTGGGATGTGAGCCAAATACTGAATGCTGTGTCTAAGTAGGGCATGTTAGGATGACTGTGTCAAATAAGCAAGAACGGGGATAAGAAGGCCCGAGGGACATTTTCTGAGCCCAAAATGAGCAACACATTGTCATGATTCTCTTATAAACAGGGCTGACAGATCCTGAGTCAAATTTTAACTAAAATGCCCTATACTTCTTTCTGGTGGTGGTTGTATGGATAGATCTCTAGATATATAGATATAACATATGAGTGTGTGTATATATATATATATTAATTTTTTAAAAGATTTTATTTATTTGTCAGAGAGAGAGAGAGAGCACAGGCAGGGGGAGCGGCAGGCAGAGGGAGAAGCAGGCTGCCTGCTGAGGGGGAGCCTGACATGGGACTTGATCCCAGGACCCTGGGATCATGACCTGAGCCAAAGGCAGACGCTTAACTCTCTGAGCCACCCAGGTGTCCCTGTACATATATATTTATATAATTTTATGGTGCTTAATGTTTTTATCCCTTACTATATGCAAAGTGTACTCAAAAATTAAAAAGAGCAACAGGACAAAAAAGAAACAAACCTCTAACTTAGCCGCATAGTTACATAGCATTATATACAGCTTTAGGTGTTACATAAAACTTAAGAGAAGATGCTTAACACTGAATCAGAAGAGTTGCTAATGTAGGGATCATTCGATGTTATAGAATTAGAACTGTAGCACTGTAATAGCATTTAGTGGTCACTTAAAAACATTAAATTATTTTCAAATGAAGAAATTGAAGCCAAGGTTTTCTAAAAAGAAAATTAGAAGTATTTTCCTTAAAAGAAATTATTTTTTTCATTATGAAATGTTTACACATTCAAAGACCTTGCATATTGATATAAAATATTTAAAATATAAAATAATTAAAAATTTGCCTAAAATGAGAATTCACTCCTCAATTTCCTTAAGTAGGCAATTACCCTTTTGACCTTATATGTGATTTGATTTACAAAATGACAACAATTTTAGTAACTTAGTTGGTTTCCTTATTCTCTGTCTGCTTTGCCCCCTCTACCCCCCATCCCTCACCCCTGCCCCTGTAAATTTCCTGCCCTGTTCTGTGCCTCAGAAACTGACCCTTCAGATACATCACCGGAGTTGCTTTGTACTGGGGCTTCTGGTTGAGTTTGGCCAATGGGAGATCAGAGTAAAGAGGAGAAAGGATGAGTTGTTTCATTTCCTACCCCTTCTCGGTTGTCTGGTTCTTGTCCAATTCTGCCTCTAAAATTATATCTCCTTTCAGGAACTTCTATGGTTCCAACTCTCATCGGGTTCCTATTGTTTCCTTCCCTACTCTTTTAGACCCAGGCTTAAGTCTATTGCAAATAGAGAGAGACCAGTACATTATATAAGGTTAAGAACTTAGGAGCATCTTACATTCTGCCAAAATGGCAACAAAATTTAGAGAAGCAAAGAATTGTCTTGCTCCCTCCAGTGGAAGATACCTTTGCAGACCTGATGAGTGAATTTTGTGAAATATGTAGTGTGAAGGAACAGAGCTTGATGGGTCTCTGCAGACTTTGGGCTGTTGGTATTTGGGATTGGTATTCCCTGCATGATCTGGCCATGCATGTGACTTCTAACATCAGGATTCATCGGTTGTTGGGCTGTGAGATAACTTCTTTTCTTTTGACTAGATGACTATTTTAAGGTCTCTACATTTTCTCCAATACAGCCAACAAGTGGCACGTAGTCTACATGCTTATTAGATAGGCCCCCAGAATACCATTACAGGGACTGTGTTACATTGTCCCTCTCACAGGCTCTGCCTAATTGGATTCTGAGGCTGGAATGTGTTCCCTGTGGCTCTGCTCAATAGCTAGTTTCCACTTTTGCTTGTCCCAGCATGTTTTAATAGTCCTTATCGGTTCCTTTTCCCTTCTTTGTAACTAGTCTCTTCATTAAATTATCGTAAAAATTCCATTCTTAGTGTACCTTGCACTTTCTACTGGGACCCTAATGAACAGAGTAACACAACTCCAGAATAGAATTAGAGGGATGAAGTTTCTATTAAAATAGCTAATGAGTGGTAACCAATAGGAAACAGACCTGGGGAAAGTGAGGCCACACCTGTTCATTTTGTCTTCATTCTGTGATGCCCTTACTATAGGATCTCCAGTGAAATCTGACAGTAGTTCCTGATTATCCTCCTGGAAGCTCGTGGATATATTTTTTTTCTGTTCTGTACAAAAGCATGTGATGTTAATTTCATTTAGTCATAAAAAACTCTTCCAAATATTGTTGAAAGAGGAATTCAGTGTAGGAAGCTCAGGTCAATACTTAAAATTATCAGCCATGTGACTTTAAACTTTGTCAACTTTCCCATATCTAAGCTTATTCTCACTAAATGCCAATCAAATAAAATGCTTCTAGAATATATACATGAGTGTTGTTGGAGAGAAATAGAAGAGGGACTGGGGCCCTTCAGAGATAATCTTCTGTGGTTAAGTGATTAAGCACTAGAATGGATATCATAGTCAATGTCTAGCCTCATTTGTTTTACTGATGTTGCTTCATTTAGGCAAAATGCCTCTTTATATGTTAGGCGATTAAGCAATGAATTAGAAGAATAGCTAAAAGGGAAAAAAATAGATTAGAGAGGCATTCTAGTGAAGCTGGGATTGAAGGGATATTTAAGTTATTCTCAGATTCATTAGTCTTAGAATCTATTACTATAAAATTCAGAATCACAATCATGTAAATACATTTATTGTACTTAAATAAATCAAGAAAGGCTCATTTTCAAAAATGCCAGATGTTCTGCATTTCTCTGGTGGCAATATAAATCTGAAGTTTATTTATGCTAAACATCTGTCAAAATACACACTTGTTTAAGGGAGTCACCAACAGTTCAAAATGAAACACTTTGAATAATACATCAGCAAAGAAAAGGACTGTTCATTCTATTTAGAAATGAGTGGAGTATCCTAAACAATATGATACATTGGTATAAATATGTACATTGTGAAGTAAAATTTCATTATAAAAATCTCCCCTATAGCTGAAACTTAAAAACCAAAAACTGGCTAATAAAAATAGGAGTTTCTACCCTTCTTTCATTGATCTTATTTTTTCCAATTTAGAAGTTGTTCACACACATAAAAATGGCAATCAACTAATAATTTTTAACTACATTGTGTCTTCACAGAAAAAAAACCCAAAAAACCAAAAAAAAAAAAATCTGTGGTCTTCAAGGAAAAAAAAGGATTAAAAACTTAGTTGACCAGACAGAGGATTTAAGTTTCTGAAGATTTAGTAAAATTTTCACAAAGGTAAAAAATAAAACATTACAGACATTAGGTTGGAAACATAATTTAGCTTTCCCAAAATTCATTTTCATTATATATTTTTTTAAAGTTTTTTTTTTAAGACTTTATTTATCAGAGAGAGAGCACAAGCAGGGGGAGTGGCAGGCAGAGGGAGAGGGAGAAGCAGGCTCCCTGGTGAGCAGGGAGCCCGATGTGGGACTCAATCCCAGGACCCTGGGATCATGACCTGAGCCGAAGGCAGACGCTTAACAACTGAGCCACCCAGGCGCCTTTCATTATATTTTTCTATTTTGGATTTCTAGAGATTTGCTTTTGGATTCTTGTTAAAGAAATACTTGCACAAACTTGCAAAATATAACCACATGGATTCTTTGATCGCTATTTCTTCCTGGCACTGAAAATTTTCATTCCTGGTTGTTGGTAGGAAAAGATTATGACTGTAACCTGCTAGAGTAAATACAGTAGGCTGTAAATAAAGTGCTATCAGTTCAGTGGCTGAGAATACTCATTTTCAACCCCACACTTAACCAAAAAGAAAACGTATAACACCAGAAATTGTTCAGTTCTCACTCTGAGCACTATTTAAGATTTGCAGTGGCTTAATTTAGAAACTGCAAGGTTTTAAAACCCTACTTAACATATGGCAAAATGAAGTGGTAGCCTGGGATTGTTTTTATTTCCATTTTAGGCTTATTTTCTGGCATTTGCTTTGATATTTTTTTTTCCTTAGCAGTCAATGAATTTACTTAAGATGATATTTGTTCACTTTCTTGGTTTCCTCTTTTTAATTGTTTCATTATTATTTTTCATTTTGTTTAAGACATATTTTTGAAGTAAGAAATGGAAAGAGAAATACTGGTGCTATCACAGTAAGGATTTACAATAGTTTAGCTGTCGTATCTGAATCCCTCAGGGCAGAGAGCTATAAAAGATCAAGACGTGAGTGTCAGAAGTCTGTGTTGAAAAAGAGAGAAGGGCATATGGAGTGTTTTAAAGAGCCTCCCAGTTATGTGATGGTTTATTGTCTGTAAGTTAAATTAAATTATTAAATTATTTCCTAGAAGAAAGATGTGTGATGAAGTAAGACTCAAAAATGTGTGAATGTTAAAATAGTGTGCATTTTATTATATTTATGAATTGACTTATTTTAAAATGTCCATATTAAATCCATTAAAATTTTAATGGCAACTTTTAATGGATTAAAAAAATAACTATCTTTTTAAAAGAAAAAGGTTAGTTAGAAGTGACATTGTTTTATATATTTGCATATGTTTTTAATGTCTGTGTTAATAAAAGCTGAATACCCATCAGCTTCTGTATTCAGTATGTTGCAAGGATATGAAGAAAATGCAGCCTCACTTTGTAGTTGGAAAAAGACAAGACTATTTTTAAAACTTTCCTGTAATTGAAAATATTCTTCTTTGATACTACACCAAAGCTCGGCAAGTGGTAGTTTCTTAAAGGTTAGTCACAATGTGGAATCTGAAACCAAATCAATGAACTTTTCATACATAAAAATTTACATAAAAATCCCCTGGTTTCCCTTGCCCTTCTAATAAATCTTTTACCTGTGCATGTATTTGGTCATTTGGAAATTATTGGTTCACTGAATTATATAGCCCATCCCAGTGTTGACACATTTCATTATATAATTTTTAAAAATCACACTTATTAATATCACTATTGATCTTATCACAAAATGTTGTAAGTATGGCATGTTGAGTTCATCATGGGAGACACAAATTTTCCAACGATAGATACCAATTTTTGTTTGAAATCTTGAATTATATCTTTGTCAACAAATACTTGTCAGTGGTTTTCTTTGAAGCAACAAGCTCCTTTGGTCCATTTTCAAGGAAATGTCAAATACCTGAGTTTTAGTAACTATTTTTGTCTGTTAGTCATTCTCTTAAAACTAGTGTTCCGTGAAAAAAGGTGCTTTTTGTTTCAAAGAAAACTGCTGACAAGTGGTTTACCTCTCATTTTCCTTAAGACAATCATAATATTTCAGAAAGCAAAAGTTCTTCATGCATATTGTCACACCATGGATTGTGCATCATTGGTGCAAATGTCAACAGAGAAAAAGGTGAATGATATCTTGGTATTATTGTATTAATAATAGTAATAACTGAAATCATACTTAGTATTATTTCTAAACTACTGAACATTGTTTTGCCTTAACGGCCTCAATACAAGAGTCTTGGGGACCACAGAGCTCTGTGGACCACTTTGAGAATTGCCGTTTTAGACAACGAACTAAGAAGCCCTTCACAGACATTATTGCATGGCCTCTTCACAGAAAACCTGTAACATAGAAACTGATTTTCCTCATTTTCCAGATTTCCCTCTATTTTACAGATGAAAGTACTAGACTTAAAGTTTTTCAATGACTTGCTCGTTTTACTAACTTGGATCTCCCTGTATTCGATATGAGATTCACTACAAAAGCTGTGGTTTTGTTTTTAAATAATTAATATTTGAATCCTGACCTAGATAGCATAGTGCTAAAAGTCAAGTGTCTTTGAAAATTGACACAATTGATTTTGAAAACTGATAAAAATCCTAGCAAGACTGGAGATTTCTGCCTCTGCCCATGATGGACTAAGATGAACAATATCTTCTCTAAACCTTCTCTTAGAAGCTTAACAGAGTTCAAAAATGCAATCAGAAGGATAAAGGTGTTTCTAAGTATCTTATCTGAATCCACAAACATTCTCTAAATAGGGCTAATAATGATACTTAGCTCATAGTATTGTTGTGATCATTATATGAGTTAAGGAACACACATAAAGCACTTAGAGTAGTGTCTGGTACAGGAAAGACAAAAATTAAAAATGTAGTCCACTTCACACTCATTAGGATGGCTACTCTAAGAAAAAAAAAACAGGAAATAAGTGTTGGCAAAGATGTGGAGAAATTGAAAAACTTGTACAGGGATGCCTGGGTGGATCAGTCAGTTAAGTGTCTGCCTTCGGCTCAGGTCATGATCCCAGGGTCCTGGGACCGAGCCCCACATCTGGCTCCCTGCTCAGCGGGGAGCCAGCTTCTCCCTCTGCCTGCAGCTCCCCCTGCTTGTGCTCTCTTTCGTGCTCGCTCTCTCTCTCTCTCTGACAAATAAGTAAATAAAATCTTTAAAAAAAAAAAAAGTAAAACTTGAATACTGTTGGGGGAATATAAAATGGTGTAGCTGCTATGGAAATCATATGATGGTTCCTCTAAAAATAGAATTACTTTGTGATCCAGCAATTCCACTGCTGGGTATATACCCCAAATAGTTGAAAGCACGGTCTTGAAAAGATATTTGTACATCCATGTTCATAGCAACATTATTCATAATAACCAAAAGGTGGAAGCCACCCAAGTATGATAGAATAAAATGTGGTATTTATACAGTAGAATATCATGCAGCATGAAAAAGGAAGGGCATTCTGACATTTGCTACAACAGGGATGAACCTTGAGGATATTACACAAAATGAAATAAGCCAGGTCCAAAAGAACAGGTACCATATGGTATTGTTTACCTGAATGGTCAGATTCATAAAGACCAACATTAGAATGTGGTTGCCAGGATCTGGAGGGGAGTTGTTTGGTAGGTATAGAGTTTTAGTTTTGCAAGACAAAAAGCATTCTGGGGCTTGGTTGCAGAGGTCACTGCTTTTAACATGGCTGACTGCATACTTAAAAATGGTTAAGATGGTTTTTACATTATGTGTAGTTTGTTACGTCTATTTTATCACAGTGTAAAAAAGAATATTAAAAAATATGTAGCAAGGCTGCTGTGGAAAATAATAAAACACAATTTACAAATACCGGGAATGAAAGAGTTTGAAGACAACAAATGTATCAGATGAAATAAACAAATTCCTTGTAAAACATTTCACCTAAATGATGCAAAAGAAGAAAAACTGAGTGGCTCTACATTTATTAAAGAAATTTAATTCATTATCAACATAGTCCTACAATGAGAACTCTATGCCCAGTTTCACTGGTGAATTCTCTCAAACATTTAAGGAAGACATAGTACAAATCTTAAAAAAAGTTTTTAGAAAATAGAGCAGAAGGGAACATGTCCCAAAATGTTTTTTGTGGCTTGCACAATGACAATTACAAAACTTGACCCAGATAATAAAATTACCAACCAATATCACTCATGAATGTGGATGAACATTCTTTAGGAAATATTGGCAGGTTTTCTTTTTTTAAATATTGTAAACAGTTACTATTGCCCTCCCATAGATTTTGTGATGATTAAATTAAAAGTTAAAATGGCTGATTTTTTTGAAGGCAGTGAAAAACTAATTCTGGATTTTCTGATTAACCCTTCTTCTTGGAGACATTTGTGAAAGTGAATGTCACAGATTTCTTTAGTATAAGTAGCTTTCAGATGTTGCTTCCAACTAGTGGGTGCTAAGACTCAGAACAGGGATCTGGGGTGTGTAGTTGGGTAGATGGGAGGTAAGTATAAGAGAGACCCAACTCCAAGAACTTGAAGAAAACCCAGTCCAGCAAATAGATCAATATGACAACTGTGTGAGCAAGCACCAGGTGGTAGGCAGGTCCAAACATGGAGTATCTGTGGATGGGAGGAGCCCAGTAACAGGAAAACCAGAAGCGAAGAGTTCTCACATTAGAGAAGACTGCCAGGAAAAGACAGGCAAGCCCCCTTGGTTGTCTGTGGTGGTTAAGCTATAGATGGCTGAGGTTGTAACAAGGAAGGGGGCCGAGGAATAAAATAAACCATCAGGAGGCAGCAATATTAGTATCCCCCGGGTCTAAAAGGAAACATGCCTACGGCATGAATCTTAATTCCCAATCTACACATAATAATGTTAATGATAATATTAATTGTAATTAATTGATGACTTACTAAATTCCAAAAAGTATGCAGGACACTTTAAACATTCTGTCTCATTTAGTCCTTGAGCTCTGCAAAGGGTTGTTACTACTTGCATTTTATGGGTGATTAAGTTGGAACTCAGATTAAACAACTTTCCTCAAGACACACAGCTAGTAATTGCTGGTGCTAAGAACTGAGGGTCTCCGATGGTGGTCTCTCGTCTTGGGCATGGCTGCTAATGCCTGGGAATCTGGTTCTTTTGTTGGCAGTTCTGAAATACATATATGAGAACTCAGCGAGCAGTAGGGAGAGTTGAATGAAAACTTCAGTTTGATTTATTAAGTAAACATTCCCTCACCTTAAGTTTTCAATGGGGTAGAATTAATTAAAATACATAATCTTTTTTTCTAATAATCTAAACAGGTTTTTTTAAAGTAATATGGAATATTTTTTAATTTATATACAAGTTTCAAATGCATTTTCTAACACTTAATGAATTATATATTAAAAGAAACCGTACCCATTTAAATGATGCTTGTTCAGTCTCAGAAATGAATTGGAATTTGTTGACTGGCATGAGAATAGAACAATTTCTTTCTTAAATGACCAACTTCTGGAGAAAATATAACCCCAGTTTCTTATTTTTGATAAGTTGAGATTTTGACAAAGTTTCATGTTCATGCTTCTTACAGGACAGCAACAGATAGGATTCACACCAGAGAAAAATAGGAAGCTTCAAACAAAAGGAGATGATAAATTGTCTTGCAGTGACAACAGCATCCTGTCAATAAAGAAGCATTAAATTCAAGTAGATACCCAATTTACCAGATCACAGTATGGTGTTCTAGAAAAATCACACTCACACAGTTTTTAAGTAAATATAATCAAATTTGAGATTGCCCAAGTCAGTACTGTCCATGATCTATTAGGTTTTTCAAATCTATGGTACATAAAGAATTATGTGAACTACTTGCAAGAAAAACACAGAACATTAATTTTCACCAATGTAGGTAAGGAGTCAAGATTAATTAGAGTTTGAAATGTGTTAAACTGCTTCCTTTAAAAAGTCAGTTAAATAAATGAACCAGCATTTTTCATTTCTTTTACCTTTCAACCAGAGTCAAAGTAGCCAGTTGAAAATAAGGTCAATTCTTTGCCATTTGGGTTATATCAAAATAGCTCTTTTGCAAAAATAGCATCCCACTAAGGGATCTTACCTATTAGTCTTGAATGTATATTAAGTATATCACGCAACCGTCATCAGCTAGACCCTGGGACCTGGCCTTGACTGCCTACCTGCTTTTACTCACCTTCATCTTATAGTTTTCTCTAAGTTCTTCTTTCCAGCTTTCCCCTTAACTCAGACAAATGAAACTCAAAACCACCCCCCCAGGTGATGGCAACTGCCCTGACAAAGTCTCCCTCTGGCCCAGACCACGCAAACTGTTTGAGCTACACCTGACTTGCATTTGCACAGATGGACCATGGAGTGACCTCTGGAATGACCTACAATCACCTTTACCTCATTTTAATACTAAAATCTCCACCCAGGGAGGAGCCTCAGCCTAATATACATAACATACCATGTGTGTATAGGCATGTTTCCTTAAGGCACATGTGCGACCTTATGCCCACCTCTACATATCATGACAGGGCTTTGCTCTGTAAATATTCATCCTAACCCTAAACAAAAGGAATCCATTTACCCTCTCTTGGAGAGTCATGGCTTTGGAAAGCAATTTCCATGAACTCCTTATTTGCTTCAAATAAAAGTTTTTTTGTATGACAACTCAGCTTGATGCAGTTTGTGACTCACCAAGGAGCAAACTTATGTTGGTTTGGTCACACAATTTCATTTGTATGATTTTATTTGATTTTATTTTAATACATTGTACCTCTGTCTTGTTTCAGTGAGTCTTTTGTGTTAATGGCAGTTTTAGATTCAATCATATTAATCTTTTGGAGAACTTTGAATGCTGGACATTTCTTTCTTTGGATTGATTGATGACTTCAAGATACTTGTTAGCAGAATTTTATTGGCAGGAAAATCTCAGTCTGAGCTTTCTTTCACTCATGTGCCAAACATTTATCATCCACCTTGTATGTGTCAGCACTATGCTAGCCATGATGATATATCAGTGAATAATGCAGAGAATTTTTTTCCTGTTCCCATGAATGTCTATTTTAGTAAGAAAAACTAATAATAAGCTCTTAGTATAGCCATGGATGTCATAAAGCCGAAGTGTAGGGCTTTGTTGGAGCACTTGCCAGAGAGATTCACCTTTGCCTCACCAGGATAAGGTTCAGAGTCAGGAACCTGATGATAGGTAGAATTAGTAAGGAAGACTAGAATAAAAAAATCTGCACAAAGTCCTTGGAGGAGAGATAGAGTACATTCAGGACAGATGAAATTTGCGATAGCCAAGACCTGTCTGCTGACAATCTTTCTTATAAGCAATTTTAGTGAGTTTAGATTTTATCCCAAAGTCTGTGGGAATTTATTGAAGAACATCAAGTATGAGAATAACGTAGTTAACATGGGGTTTTGGATAGACCACTGTGGATGGAAAATGGAGAATAACTTGGTCTGTGATGGGGCTTCTGGGTGGAGGGGAAGAAAGGCAGGAGGCCATTTCAGTCGTCCAAGTGACAGAGCATGCTGTCCGCGGCTGGCCTGATGCTACTTCATGTAGTGAGGTTCAGACTGCAAACAGCTCAACTTCTGACATAAAATTTGTGAAATGAGATTTTCCTGAGAAGTCCCTTATGAACCTTCCACATTACAAAAGAGGATCTAACCTAAGAGTGCCCTGGAAACACAGGTTTTTAAAAACTTTAATCTTCTTGACTGTGCTTTTGAGCTCATCTCTCAACTACTGGATATTTTTTGGCCATGTGCCTCTGTTTGCTTGTGGAAGCAGCACTTTTAGGATGTTTGGAGGGGCTTAGTGACCACAAATATAATTTGAGTTTAAGGAATTTTTTTCTATTTTGTTCATCTTTTATCTACATACTATGCCTATGATTAATGAAAACTGTTTTAGTTGAATCAGTAGACAGATAGACATAGATATGTCTAAATATAATATTAAAAATGTATTTTTAAATAAATAAGTCAAGTTTTCAGCTATAGGAAATTGTTTTGTAATTGGTATTTTACATTATCAGAGAGTACTACAGGGAGCAAGGCATTTGTAATCATTAACTCATTAAATACCTGGGATAGATACTTCATCTTTTCCTGTTTTTTAAATTAGTATTCTTCCTTCAACCTAAATGGTAAAGATCAAAAGGCAACTGATCAAATTAATAACACATTCTGGAGGGGTTATTTGGGTATTACTTATAAGACACATGGTAATTTCAGATTCTTTATCATGAGAGAAAAAGTTAGAATCACTGGCAAAGAACATAGCAGGAAAATGTACTTTTAGTAATTTGGCACTTCAGAGATCTAACAGATACAACAAAACAAACAGATGATCTATGTCTTTGCAAAGGCAGAAGACCTGTCAAAATGAACTGTTGTACTGTTGTCATTGCAACGTGCTTCTTCATTTTTAACGGACCCTGATAATCATAAACACACCACGGCTCAGGCTTGTGTTTATGATAGGGTAAGATTGCATTTTTTAATTCATCGAGACATGGTCAAGGGTAAATGAGAACTAACACAGTTGGTCAAATTGAGACAAGCTGAAATACGGTAAAGAGGTTCGCTGAACTCTAGATAATGTAGACATTGGCTCCTTCGGGAACCAAGCATAGCCTCGGTTGTCTCCCTCACCAAGGAAAGATCTGGAAGGGACCAAATACCAAGGTTGCGACTCAACTAATGACAAGGAGGCCGGTCCAAACTGTGACTCTGAGTAAGATCTGACCTTGCTGACTCTCAAGAGGGTTTACCAAGTAGCTGATTATGAAACACATGCTTATCCAAATAACCATGACACTAATTTTCTTTTTATCCCCAATCATATCCAAAATAAATGTATAGTTATTTTAGTTTGAATAACTTCTAATTTTATTCTAATTCTGAATTATATTTCTAATAATTTATATTGTATAAATATATGTATATATATTCTTTTAATGAGGGGAGTTTTATAAATAATATTTATTTGTAATAATGTTTTGTAGCAAAAAAAAAAAAGACATTACAGTAATATAAATATAGGCAACCTATTTTCAAGTCTCCTCTTCATTTTTCCCCATTCTCTCTGCATGAATTGATGTTCAATATTGTTTCAATTATGTTAAATACAAGCACTAAATGGTATCTAAGTGGGTGGTTGTCAAAGCCATGTTTTATAACAGAATGATTGTATATATTTTTTATTTTCTTATGTAAAAACATCAAGTGGAATTGTTCTCTTCCCTCTAAGCCCTGTACCCCATTAACGTTGAGGACACACGGTCTTCACTTCTGTGCAGCTCCTAAATGAAGTTGATGACTGTGTGTATGTGTTTTGTGGGGAGGGATGTTCAGATTGGGGCAATTATGGCTTACTGATAAAATATCAGCAGTTAGGTTTTCAAGTATTCCTTCTTCTTTTCATAGTGAGTATACCCATCTCATCATGCTGTCTACCTGTTCTCAAAGTCTCCTTAGACATCAGCCCAGAGAGGGGCGCCTGGGTGGCTCAGTCACTTGAGGCGTCTAACTCTTGGTTTCAGCTCAGGTTGTGATCTCGGAATCTTGGGATTGTGGGATGGAGCCCCGCATCGGGCTCACGGTGCAGCATGGAGTCTGCTTGTCCCTTTCCCTCTGCTTCTCCCCCAGATCCCACTCTCTTTCTCTCTCTTATAAATAAATAAAATCTTTAAAAAAAAGAAACTAGCACAGAAATGGTGATTATATTTATCTTTTGTTCACCCTTTGGCCATCCTGCTCTCTTCTCCATATAATGTGTTTAAAATTGTGTCCTAATTATAGTTTGACAAGTATTCATTAATTTGTTCATCCCTTCCTTCTTTATTTTGTATATAGGTTCATTAATTCTTATATATGTAATAAGTTAATTTATAAACTTGGCTACTATTTATTACTTTATTATATGATATAATAATAATATATTATATGATATAATAATAATATATTATTATTATATACTTTATTACTTTATTACTGGCACTATAGTAAGTAAAAGGATCTCAAAAGTAAAAACAAAAAGAGGTCTCTGCCCTTGGAGCTCTTCCAGTGAAGTATAAGTACAGATTGGCACTATAGTTTAAACATCTGCAACATAAAAATATCAAACATTGGGGAGGGTATGTGCTATGGTGAGCGCTGTGAATTGTGCAAGACTGTTGAATCACAGACCTGTACCTCTGAAACAAATAATGCAACATATGTTGAGAAAAAAAAAAGATAGCAGGAGGGGAAGAATGAAGAGGGGGAAATCGGAGGGGGAGACGAACCATGAGAGACGATGGACTCTGAGAAACAAACTGAGGGTTCTAGAGGGGAGGGGGGTGGTGGGATGGGTTAGCCCGGTGATGGGTATTAAAGAGGGCACGTTCTGCATGGAGCACTGGGTGTTATACGCAAACAATGAATCATGGAACACTACATCCAAAACTAATGATGTAATGTATGGTGACTAACATTACCTAATAATAATAAAAAAATATCAAACAGTAGTAGAGGGTGATTTGCAGAGTGCAAAGGAGCACAGACATGGGGTCCCAGAGAAGGGGGTGAGGTATTATTTAGCTGAATCATAAAGGTCAAAGGGCCACTACCATTGGGTACTTTAAAAGTATATCATCAGATGTTACAGAGCTGATTAAAAGTGAAGGTTGGACTTTAAAAATCATAACCATAGTTCTACTGAGTGTAGAATTTTAACACATATTAGTATAATATGTTCTATCTTCTCTAGAATCCCATTCCTACAATGTGTGCAGCCTCTAGGTCCCTGAGGCATTGGTGCCATATATTGACTGCTTTAGCCAGTGTTGACCTCTATTTCTGTCTAACCTGTAACCCGCTGATCACCTTAGAAACATGGTAACATTAAACTGATTCTCCAGAAACCTAACTCACCCTGTAAAGAGCAAATACATTTTGTCCTTTGTGGTACTTTTGACTCCAGTGTTAAAGGATTATTCTGTTTAACATCACTAAAAGCAAACTGACAATACACTTATTTGGGTAAATAAGTGTATTTGCAAAAATTTTTGAGAAAAAAATTTTTTTTTCTTCATGTAATAAACATTTTGATGGTTTCATTAATTTATATGTGAGTAAAGTAACTTAACCATACTAAAAACTTCAAGTCAAGATCTTAACTTACTGGATTTGAAAGACAAAGAAAATACTAGATTAAATTACTAGAGATTTTGGCTTTTAACATGAAGTTGTGCATGGAAAAGCAACTCATTTTAATATATCTCTTGCAAAGCATAATACTACACACTTGGAATATTCTTTTTTCTTTTTTTTAAAGTAGGCTCCACAGGGGCGCCTGGGTGGCTCAGTCAGTCATTAAGCGTCTGCCTTCAGCTCAGCTCATGATCCTGGGGTCCTGGGATCAAGCCCTGCATCAGGCTCCCTGCTCTGCGGGAAGCCTGCTTCTCCCTCTCCCTCTCCCACTCCCCCTGCTTGTGTTCCCTCTCTTGCTGTGTCTCTCTCTGTCAAATAAATAAAATCTTTAAAAAAATTAAAGTAGGCTCCGTGGAGCCCAATGTGGGGCTTGAACTCACGACTGTGAGATCAAGACCTGACCTGAGATTGAGTGAGTTCAAGAGTCAGATGCTTAACCAACTGAGCCCCCCGGGTGCCCCCACATTTGGAATATTCTATATCATGACATCAGAACCATCTTTTCATTATATTCAGTTATAAATGAGTAAACGGTACTCTAAGATGTGAAACTATATGCCGAGTGTGGAAAGATGATGGATGGACACTGAGGCCTATGTAACACAAAGTATTGATAATAAATACTGCTCTGTCCTTTTACCAGTTGTGTTAAAGAGGCTAATCCTGTATAAGTCGACGCATTCCCTAATGGGTCATATTAGGCATGCATTCCCTAATGGGAATCCATATATTCAAATGGATGATTTTTGTTTACTTTCATTGAAAAAATAGTTGAATCATTTTAAATTCTGACTTTTTATAACAAATCAGTCACAAAAATGAATTGAACAATACAAAAATCAAAATATCCTGGAATCTCTGTATCTTGAAACACAGTGCATTCGTATTTTGCTGGTTGTCCTCTAATACATATCTCTATGAATAGGAATATATACGTAATTTTACATATAAGCATGGAATCGTGAATGAAGGGCAACGTTTTTCTTGGCATATCTAACCTGTCTCTTCCCGTTACCCAGGTGACTAGCAGTTCACAACCTTTCTTCAATGCCACGTAGTCATACATAAATACCATACACAGATACACACATTTGGTAAACTTCATTATTCATTTATAAAAATGGGGTTATACCACAGATATTTTTCTATATCTAGCTTTATCCACTTTACCCTGATGACAGATACCCCATGTGATATTTTAACACACGTTGTTTTATGGGTGCTTAATTTTCATGGAATGGATGTGCTACAATTTATTCCACAATTTTCCAGTTCTTGAGTAGGTCCCTTTTCCTCCAGGATTTTGTTTTGTTTTGTTTTGGTCATAACTAATGTTATAAAAAACATTCTGGTGTTTGTTACATGTGTGCATTCATAGGGACTGTAATGAATGTGTATATATTCTTATGGGCTGGGTGTGTGCACCCTTTAAGTAATAACAGCTTTATTGAGATATAATTTGTATATCATAAAGTAGATTGTAGGGAAAAACAAAAGGGGGTGGGGAACAGCTGCTGATGGATGACAGCATTCCTTTCTGGGGTGGTGACAAGGATCTGAATGTAGATAATGTTCATGTTTGCACATGTGTGTGAACATACTACAAGTCACCAAATTGTACACGTTAAAAGGGTGAATTTTATGATATATCAAAACCAGATAAATACACTACAAGAAATAAAGCTGCCCATGAGGTTCTCCAATGAATGGCCATGCAAAAATTCTTAGAATAGTAGTAAATTTTAGGATCAGCATGTCAATTTCTGAAAAAGAATCAGCAGGGATTTTTGTAGCAATTGGATTGAATCTTTTGATCAATTTGGGAACATTGCCATTTTAACTTTACTAAGTCCTTCAATTCATAACTGTGAAAAGTCTTCCCATTTATTTAAGTCTTCAATTTTTTCAACAATGCTTTGTCATTTTCACTGTACCAGTTTTGTACTTCTTTTATTAAATTTGTTCCCAAGTATTTTATTCTTGGTGCTGTTGTAAATGGAATTATTTGTACCAGTTTCTGCAAATCATTGCAAGGGTGTAGACATAACATTGATTTTTGCATATTGATCTTGTATCTTGCAAATTTTCTGAACTTCAATGGTTCTCATGATTTTTTGCAGATTTCTTATGAATTTCTATGCACAAGATCATATTATTTGCAAAACAGATAGTTTTACTTCTTCCTTTTGAATCTAGATGTCGTTTCTGTCTTTTACTCACCTAATTGCCCTGGCCAGAAACTCTAGTCCTTTAGCAGGTTGAAGAAGTTCCCTTCTGTATTTACCCCAAAGATACAAATGTAGTGATCCGAAGGGGTACATGCACCCAGATGTTTATAGCAGCAATGTCCACAATAGCCAAAGTATAGAAAGAGCCAAGATGCCCATCGGCAGATGAATGGATAAAGAAGAAGTGGTATATCTATACAATGGAATATTATGCAGCCATCAAAAGGAATGAAATCTTGCCATTTGCAACGACATGGATGGAACTGGAGGGTATTATGTTAAGCGAAATAAGTCAATCAGAGAAAGACATATCTTGTATGATCTCACTGATATGAGGAATTCTTAATCTCAGGAAACAAACTGAGGGTGCCTGGAGTGGTGGGCAGTGGGAGGGATGGGGTGGCTGGGTGATAGACACTGGGGAGGGTATGTGCTATGGTGAGCACTGTGAATTGTGTAAGCCTGTTGAATCACAGATCTGTACCTCTGAAAACAAATAATACATTATATGTTAAAAAAAAAAAAAAGAAGATAGTAGGAAGGGAAAAATGAAGGAGGGGAAATTGGAGGGGGAGACGAACCGTGAGAGACTATGGACTCTGAGAAACAAACTGAGGGTTCTAGAGGGGAGGGGGGTGGGGGGATGGGTTAGCTTGGTGATGGGTATTAAAGAGGGCACGTATTGAATGGAGCACTCTGTGTTATACGCAAACAATGAATCATGGCACACTACATCAAAAACTAATGATGTAATGTATGGTGACTAACATAACCTAATAAAAAATAAAAAAAATAAAGTGCTTGAATTTCTCAGTCTTTAAAAAAAAAAAAGGAAGTTCCCTTCTATTCTTGCTTTGTTGAGTATTGTCAAATGTTTTTTCCAAATTTACTGCAGTGATAGTGATCACGTGATTTTTGTCTTAAATTCTATGAATATAGTGCATTATATTGATTGATTTTAAATGTCTAACCAACTTTTCATTAGTGAAACAAATCCCACTTGGTCATGTTGTATCATTTGTTTTGTGTTTGGTAGACTAGGTTTATTACTCTTCTGAGGATTTTTGTATTGTTGTTCATTATGGAACTTTATTGGTAGTTTTATTTCTTATAATGATATCAGTGTAATAATGGCCTCATGGAATGAGTTGGCAATTGATTTTTCCTCTTCATAAAGTTCTTCAAGAATTTCTGAAGAATTAGTGTTAATAGTTCTTTTTTTGTGTTTCTATAACATAAGATATTTTAATTTTTTAAATTTTTGCTTTTTACTACCTTAATATTTCCTTAAATGTTTTTTTTCTTTAAGAATTTAACAGTGTAGCTATCTGGTCCTGGACACTTATTCATGGGATTATTCTTTTTAATTACTAATCCAATCTCTTGTTATAAGTCTAATTAGATTTTATATTTCTTCCTGGGTTAGTTTTGGTGGTTTTTCTCTTTTTAGGACTTTGACTGTTTCATGTAGGTTATCTAATTTGTTGACATAAAGTTGTTCATAGTAATCTTTTATAACCCTTTTTATTTCTGTAAAGTTGGTGAAGATGTCTCATCTTTCATTATTGTATTTATTATTCATTGAGTAATTTGATTCTTTTCTTCCATAATCAGTGTAGTTAAATTATGTCAATCCTATAGATCGTTTCAGAGAATTGACTTTTGGTTTTATTGATCTTTGCTATTGTTTTTCTATTCTCTATTTCATTTATTTCCACTCCTATAGTCTTTATAATTTCCTTCCTTCTGTTTACTTTGGGTTTCATATTTTTTCTGGCTTAATAAAGTGGAAGATTTAGTTATTTGAGATTTCAAATATTTCTCCTGTTTCTTTCTCTTTCTCCTCTAGTATCTCCAGTATGCCCATTATGCATCTGTTATACCTTTTGTAGTTGTCCCACGATCCTTGGATATTCTGTTCTGATTTTTTTTCAGTATTTGTTCTCTTTGCTTTTTGACTTTTGAGGATTCTATTGCTAAATCTTCTAGATCAGAGATTCTTTCCTTCGCTGTACCCCATCTACAAACAATCCCATCAAAGGCATTCTTCATTTTTGTTACAGTGTATTTTATCTATTGACTTTCTTTTTATTTTTCTTTAGGATTTTCATCTCTCTATTTACGTTGACC
Source organism: Callorhinus ursinus (assembly GCF_003265705.2). Lineage (NCBI taxonomy): Eukaryota > Metazoa > Chordata > Mammalia > Carnivora > Otariidae > Callorhinus > Callorhinus ursinus. The sequence continues at coordinate 4,491,833 of NW_027397104.1, forward strand.
GCCTATTCTTACATGCTGTCTATCCATTAGTGCTCTTAACATATGAATCATAATTGTTTTAAATTTGTGGTCTTATAGTTCCAGTGTCCCTGCTATGTCTGGTTCTGATGTTTTCTCTGTCCCTTCAAATTGTGTTTTTTTCTGATATCCAGACATAATGTACTGGCTAAGAACTGTAACTAGTCCTTTCATAATGTTGCAGGGAGGTGTAGAGGGAGGGGATGCATTCTCTAGCCCTATAAATAGGCCTTAGGCTTTTAATGATCTTCTGCCTCTGGACTGTGAGCTTCACAAGTGATTTTTCCCCCCTTAGGGTGGACAGGATGGTGACAGTGGGCTGGAGTTGGGTATTTCCCTTCCCCTCGTCAGTTAGGCTCTGAAAATACCTCATCAGGTCAGGCTATGGTGAACTCGTGTCCCCTCAGGACAGGCCTTGTTAAGAAAAACCAAGTGCTCTGTCTTTCAGGATGGTTCCTTTCCCTCTCCCCTTGCTGGAAGCATGAGGGGATTATTTTTTCTCATACTTACAGTTGGAACCTGCTCAAGGTCTTAGAGGTAAAGCCCAGGTGTCACCCCTCAGATTGCATCTTTTACAATCTCTTGTCCACACTGAACCTCCATCAGTCCATTACCAGTCAGGTTTCCTACTTCAGCCCTGGGCAGGGACAGTTGTGCGCATAAACTGTGACTCTCCATATTTGCCTGCCTGGGGGGCAACAGTTTCACCTGTGTCTTTCCTCTCTTCCAGATCCAAGAACAGCTGTTTATTTTTCAGTCTGTTCAGTTTCTTACTTCTTGTTGTTACTTCCAAGCTCCTGACATATGGAACTAGAAACAGGAAGTCCCCCTTTAGTTCCTAAAAGTGGTTTGCTTTAGTTCTTCGCAGATACTGAAAAGAGCTGATGTAATTTTTTTTCCTGATAATTCTGCCAAATAGGCTTCCTCAGAGATAGTTTCTCTTGAATATTTTTTTTTTCCTGTGTGTGAGCCTTGCTTTCCTGTTCCTTTGTGCTTTTTCATTTGTTCTTTTCTTTTCTTTTTTTTTTTTTGAAACAGGACATTGTGAGTAATACAACATTGTGATCCTGGAAATCTGATTTCCCTTCTCCTTTGTTGTTAACATTCTTTTAGTGACCGCTCAGCTAATTCTTAAAATTCAATATTCTTCCTCATATGTGTTCACGGACCATCTTAGCTTTCACTTGCTGCTTGCCCTGGCCTTTGAGGGTGGCCAGAAGTGAAAGCTGAGGGGCTTTGCCTGTTATTCCTGGGCATGCACTTAGCCTTACCCTTGCAAGTGGACTTCTGTATCTCCTGGGAAAATCAGAGCTTTTCAAAAGTCCCCTGAGGATTCTCATTCACCAGTGTTTTGTTTTAAATTCTCTGGTAAGACATTTGTTTGACCTGACTGGTTTTACCACCTCAGGCTGTTGTGATTTTAGCAGATGCCACTGATTGTTTTTGACAAATACCATGGGGATTGGACTGTTTACACTAAGCAAGTTCTGAGTCAGGTCAAAAAGAGTCCTGTGAATGGGATTTTTTTTCGGGGATCTTCCACGCAGTTCAAATAGTAACTGTTCTCTGGTGGTGGGGCTTTTGGGGCTTTTGGGGAATACCCAATTCCAACCTGTTCTTCTCCCTCTAGAGGCTGCTAGATAATAATTGAAACATGCACCAAAAATGCTTACTCCTCCAGAGTCACTCCAGGATACCTCAGAGTCCTCCAGATGGATAATGCCTCAAAGCCTCCTAGAAACGGAATGTGCTAGTAGTCCTACCTAGTGGCCAGGATATAGGGTAGTCCTACCTAGTGGCCAGGATATAGGGTAGTCCTACCTAGTGGCCAGGATATATACTTTATCCTGTGTGCTACACACCTTTTGTGCCCCATACTAACCAGCCCCTACTCACACTACTCCTTTCTCAAAGCTCTTGTCATCAAAAGTAGTGCCCGATTTTTAAGAAACTATCACCCTTAGAATTATTGCATCCAATTGACTTATTACTCACAGGTCAACACATTAGTAGTGGTGGGCAAATTGTCATTGTCTAAAAAGCTTTGGCTATTGTTGATAATGCTACTATAAATATCAGGGTGCATGTATTCCTTTGAATCTGTATTTTTCTAACCTTTGGGTAAATAATTAGTAGTGCAATTGCTGGATTGTAAGTTAGTTCTATTTTTAACTTTTTGAAGAACCTCCATACTGTTTACTCCATACACCTCCAACACCTGTTCGGCTAAAAAGACATGAGTAAACATTTTTCCAAAGAAGACATACAAATGACTAACAGACACTTGGAAGGATGCTCAACATCACTCATCATCAGGGAAGTACAAATCCAAACCACAATGAGATACCATCTCACACCTGTCAGGATGGCTAAAATTAAAAACATAAGAAACAACAGGTGTTGGTGAGCATGTGGAGAAAGGGGAGCCCTCTTGCACTGTTGGTGGAAATGCAAACTGGTGCAGCCACTCTGGAAAATAGTATGGAGGTTCTCTGATGTTTATAGCAGCATTATCAACATTATCAACAATAGCTAAACCGTGAGAGAGAGCCCAAATGTCCACTGACTGATGAATGGATAGAGATGTGGTATGTGTGTGTGTGTGTGTGTGTGTGTGTGTGTGTGTGTGTATCTATATATAGATACACACACACACACACACGATGGAATTTTATTCAGCTATCAAAAAGAATGAAATTTTGCCATTTGCAATGACATGGATGGAGCAAGAATATATTATGCTAAGTGAAATATGTCAGTCAGAGAAAGACAAATACCATATGATCTCAACTCATATGTGGAATTTAAGAAAACAGAGGATCAGAGGGGAAGGGGATAAAGAAAAAAAGGAGAAAGGGAAACAAGCCAAAAGAGAGTCTTAAGGATAGAGAACAAATTGACGGTTGATGGAGGGAAGTGGGTGGAGGATGGGCTAGATGGGTGATGGTCATTAAGAAGGGCACTTGTTATGATGAGCACTGAGTGTTGTATCTAAGTGACGAATCACTCAGTTGTACTCCAGAAACCAGTATTGCACTGTAGGTTAACTACCTAAAATTTAATAAAAAAAAAAAAAAGAAGACATACAAATAGCTAATATCTACATGAACACTTGCTCAAGATGATTAATTATCAGTGGGGGTGTCTGGGTGGCTCAGTCAGTTAAGGGTCTCTCTTTGACTCAGGTCATGATCTCAGGGGCCTGGGATTGAGCCCCACATCAGGCCCCATGCTCAGTGGGGGTCTACTTGTCCTTCCCCCTGCTCATTTCTCCCCACTTGTGGGCTCTCTTTCTCTCACATAAATAAATAAATAAAATCTTTAAAAAAAAACATCATTAATCATTAGGGAAGTACCGATCAAACCTAAAACGAGATGTCACCTCATATCTTTTAAGATAGATGTTATCAGGAATCAAAATAAAAAAGGTAAGTGTCAGGGAGGACTGGAGAGATTGGAACTCTTGTGCACTGTTGGTGGGAATGTAAACAGTTGAAACCACTGTGGGAAACAGTATGGGGTTTTCTCAAAAAATTAAAAATGGTACTACTATGTATATGACCCGGCAATCCCACTTCTGAGTAGATACGCAAAATAACTGAAATGAAGATCTCAGCAAGGAATGAATTTAATTTCCTGAAGAGACTGGATATAATTCCCTGAGTTGCCAGGTTACCAGCGTGGAAAGATACTCTTTAGAGAGAAGCCACAGGGGCCAATAGTATACTATGTTTTTCAAGAACCAGTATGTAGCTGAGTAGGACATTTGTCATGAGTAATGTGGATGACAAAGGAAGAAAAGATTTCTTTTTTTTATGTTAATCACCATACATTACATCATTAGTTTTTGATGTAGTGTTCCATGATTCATTGTTTGTGTATAACACCCAGTGACCATGCAAAACGTGCCCTCCTTAATACCCATCACTCGGCTAACCCACCTCCCACGCCCCTCCCCTCTAGAACCCTCAGTTTGTTTTTTAGAGTCCATTGTCTCTCATGGTTCATCTCCCCCTTCGATTTCCCCATACCTTCTTCTTCTTTTTTTTTAAACATATAATGTATTATTTGCTTCAGAGGTACAGATCTGTGATTCAACAGTCTTGCACAGTTCACAGCGCTCACCATAGCACATACCCTCCCCGATGTCTATCACCCAGCCACCCCATCCCTCCCACCCCCACCACTCCAGCGACCCTCAGTTGGTTTCCTGAGATTAAGAATTCCTCATATCAGTGAGGTCATATGATACATGTCTTTCTCTGATTGACTTAGTTCGCTCAGCATAAACCCTCCAGTTCCAACCACGTGGTTGCAAATGGCAAGATCTCATTCTTTTTGATGGCTGCATAATATTCCAGTGTGTGTGTGTGTGTGTGTGTGTGTGTGTGTGTGTGTGTGTGTGTGTAGATATATATATATATATCACATCTTCTTTATCCATTCATCTGTCGATGGACATCTTGGCTCTTTCCACAGTTTGGCTATTGTGGACATTGCTGCTATAAACATTGGGGTGCATGTACCCCTTCGGATCCCTACATTTGTATCTTTGTGGTAAATACCCAGTAGTACAATTGCTGGATCGTATGGTGATCTATTTTCAACTGTTCGAGGAACCTCCATACTGTTTTCCAGAGTGGTTGCACCAGCTTCCATTCCCATCAACAGTGTAGGAGGGTTCCCCTTTCTCCGCATCCCCGCCAACATCTGTTGTTTCCTGACTTGTTAATTTTAGCCATTCTGACTGGTGTGAAGTGGTATCTCATGGACGTTTTGATTTGGATTTCCCTGATGCCGAGCGATGTTGAACACTTTTTCATGTGTCTGTTGACCATTTGGATGTCTTCTTTGGAGAAATGTCTGTTCATGTCTTCTGCCCATTTCTGGATTGGATTATTTGTTCTTTGGGTGTTGAGTTGGATGAGTTCTTTATAGATTTTGGATACTAGCCCTTTGTCTGATGTGTCATTTGCAAATATTTTCTCCCATTCCGTCGGTTGTCTTTTGGTTTTGTGGACTGTTTCTTTTGCTGTGCAAAAGCTTTTTATCTTGATGAAATCGCAATAGTTCATTTTTGCCCTTGCTTCCCTTGTTTTTGGCGATGTTTCTAGGAAGAAGTTGCTGCGGCTGAGGTCGAAGAGGTTGCCGCCTGTGTTCTCCTTTAGGATTTAGATGGACTCCTGTCTCACGTTTAAGTCTTTCAAACATTTGGAGTCTATTTTTGTGTGTGGTGTAAGGAAATGGTCCAGTTTCATTCTTCTGCATGTGACTGTCCAATTTTCCCAACACCTATTGTTGAAGAGACTGTCTTTTTTTCATTGGACATTCTTTCCTGCTTTGTCAAAGTTGAGTTGACCATAGAGTTGAGGGTCCATTTCTGGGCTCTCGATTCTGTTCCACTGAGCTATGTGTCTGTTTTTGTGCCAGTACGATACTGTCTTGATTATGACAGCTTTGTAATAGAGCTGGAAGTCCGGAATTGTGATGCCGCCAGCTTTGCTTTGCTTTTTCAATATTCCTCTGGCTATTCGGGGTCTCTTCTGGTTCCATACAAATTTTAGGATTATTTGTTCCATTTCATTGAAAAAAGAGGATGGTATTTTGATGGGGATTGCATTGAATGTGTAGATTGCTCTAGGTAGCATTGACATCTTCACAATGTTGGTTCTCCCAATCCATGAGCATGGAACGTTTTTCCATTTCTTTGTGTCTTCTTCAATTTCTTTCCTGAGTATTTTATAGTTTTCTGAGTACAGATCCTTTGCCTCTTTGGTTAAATTTATTCCTAGGTATCTTATGGTTTTGGGGCAATTGTAAATGGGATCGACTCCTTAATTTCTCTCTCTTCTGTCTTGTTGTTGGTGTATAGGAATGCCACTGATTTCTGTGCATTGATTTTATATCCTGCTACTTTACTGAATTCCTGTATGAGTTCTAGCAGTGTTGCGGTGGAGTCTTTTGGGTTTTCCACATACAGTATCATATCATCTGCAAAGAGTGAGAGTTTGACTTCCTCTTTGCTGATTTGGATGCCTTTGATTTCTTTTTGTTGTCTGATTGCTGTGGCTAGGACTTCTAATACTATGTTGAATAGCAGTGGTGAGAGTGGACATCCCTGCCGCGTTCCTGACCTTAGGGGAAAAGCTCTCAGCTTTTCCCCATTGAGAATGATATTCGCTGTAGGTTTTTCATAGATGGCTTTTATGATATTGAGGTATGTCCCCTCTATCCCTATACTCTGAAGAGTTTTGATCAAGAAAGGATGCCGTACTTTGTCAAATGCTTTTTCTGCATCTATTAAGAGGATCATATGATTCTTGTTCTTTCTTTTGTTAATGTATTGTATCACGTTGATTGATTTGCGGATGTTGAACCATCCTTGCAGCCCAGGGATAAATCCCACTTGGTCATGGTGAATAATCCTTTTAATGGACTGTTGGACCCTATTGGTTAGTATTTTGGTGAGAATGTTTGCATCCATGTTCATCAAGGATATTCGTCTGTGTTTCTCCTTTTTGATGGGGTCTTTGTCTGGTTTTGGGATCAAGGTAATGGTGGCCTCATAAAATGAGTTTGGAAGTTTTCCTTCCATTTCTATTTTTTGGAACAGTTTTAGGAGAATAGGTATTAATTCTTCTTTAAATGTCTGGTAGAATTCCCCTGGGAAGCCATCTGGCCCTGGGCTTTTGTTTGTTGGGAGATTTTTGATGACTGCTTCAATTTCCTTAGTGGCTATAGGTCTGTTCAGGTTTTCTATTTCTTCCTGGTTCAATTTTGGTAGTTGATACATCCCTAGGAATGCACCCATTTCTTCCAGGTTATCTAATTTGTTGGCATAGAGTTGCTCATAATATGTTCTTATAATTGTTTGTATTTCTTTGGTGTTGGTTCTGATCTCTCCTCTTTCATTCATGATTTTGTTGATTTGGCTCAATTTATTTTCTTTTTCATAACTCTGGCCAGGGGTTTATCAATCTTGTTCATTCTTTCAAAGAACCAGCTCCTAGTTTTGTTGATCTGTTCTACTGTTCTTTTGGTTTCTATTTCATTGATTTCTGCTCTGATCTTTATTATTTCTCTTCTCCTGCTGGGTTTAGGCTTTCTTTGCTGTTCTTTCTCCAACTCCTTTAGGTGGAGGGTTAGGTTGTGTATTTGAGACCTTTCTTGTTTCTTGAGAAAGGCTTGTATTGCTATATACTTTCCTCTCAGGACTGCCTTTACTGTATCCCAGAGATTTTGAACAGTTGTGTTTTCATTTTCATTGGTTTCCATGAATTTTTTTAATTCTTCTTTAATTTCCTGGTTGACCCATTCATTCCTTAGTAGGATGCTCTTTAGCCTCCATGTATTTGAGTTCTTTCCGACTTTCCTCTTGTGATTGAGTTCTAGTTTCAAAGCATTGTGGTCTGAAAATATGCAGGGAATAATCCCAATCTTTTGGTACCAGTTCAGACCTGATTTGTGACCTAGGATGTGATCAATTCTGGAGAATGTTCCATGGGCACTAGAGAAGAATGTGTATTCCGTTGCTTTGGGTTGGAATGTTCTGAATATGTCTGTGAAGTCCATTTGGTCCAGTGTGTCATTTAAAGTCTTTATTTCCTTGTTGATCTTTTGCTTAGATGATCTGTCCATTTAAGTCAGGGTGGTGTTAAAGTCCCCCACCATTATTTTATTGCTGTCAATGTGTTTCTTTGCTTTTGTTATTGATTGCCTTTTATAATTGGCTGCTCCCATGTTCGGGGCATAGGTATTTACAATTGTGTGTAAAAAAGGCATGGATTCTGTGTGCAGTATTCCCCTAGCTCTGGAGTTCTGCCGTTCTCATTAATTGGTAAGTTTGTTCTTGGCTGGTGGTTCTTGCTGATCTTCTGGGGGAGGGGCCTGTTGCCGTGGTTCCCAAATATCTTTGCCAGAGGCGGAATTGCCCTGCCCTTGCTGGTCCCGGCTAAGTAATCTTCTCGGGTTTGCTCTCCATAGCTTTTGTTCCCTGCAATCTTTCCGTTTGGCTTTGGGGAATGAGAGTGAAAATGACAGCTTCCCAATCTCCGCCCCAGAGGAGTCAAGAACTTGGGGCCCCACTCCTCAGTGCACCCCCAGAGAAAAGCAGTCAATCACTCCTGTCTCCCCAGTCTCTGGCCGCACTCCCTGCTCACCCGGCGTGTGAGCATTTCTATCTCTGGCACCCAACTCGGTATGGAATCTCCAAACCCATCAGATCCCTGCGGTGCGCCCCCGAGCCACTCCTCCCAGGGGAGGAAGGGGAGTCTCCCCGGATCTCCTGCTTGTTGGGTCCCTGCTAGAAGAGCAGGGGCTCAACTGTGCTGCGGATCACAGTTTATGGCAACCCTAAGCTGAGACCCCGTGCCTCAGCTTCGTCTCTGCAGCCGGCATCCCTGCTCTGATACCTGGGAGTTCTGCCATACTCAGGTACCCCCAGTATTTCTGTGACCCCGAGGGTCCTGAGACCACACTGTCCCAGCGAGTGTTCCACCCCCCGCTTAGCCACTGGAGCGATGTCCCTCAGCGGAGCCGACTTCTAAAATTTCTGATTTTGTGCTCCGCGGCTCTATCACTTGCCAGAAGCGGCCAACGGAGACCCCCTTCCCCTCCGTCTATTCTCCTGAATATTGCCTCGATTCACTTCTCTGCATGTCCTACCTTCCAGAAAGTGGTCGCTTTTCTGTTCAGAGAGTTGTTGCTATTCTTTTCTTCGATCTCCTGTTGAGTTCGTAGGTGTTCAGAATGGTTTGATCCCTATCCAGCTGAATTCCTGAGACCAGAGGAAATCCAGGTCTCCTACTCCTCCGCCATCTTGCTCCTGACCAGAAGAAAAGATTTCTTTAGCAGCCTCTGTAGATACTTGGAATGTACATATTCCTTAAGGTCTCTGTATTTAGATTTAGTTTTAAAAATGTCATTGTGCTCTTTGGTTTTGGTTTTTGGGTGCATTTGTTTGTTTTCAGTATGTCAATTGGTAAAGGTAGGACTATATTTGAAATGAAGAAAAATATAGCTATAAATATAATTATTTACTTAGATGGATAGTCAACAAAATATTAATACAGGTTATCTGCAGATATTAAAATTATGAGTTATTTTAATCTTTGTGCTTTTCTGCATCATTCTAGTTTCTAAAGACAGCATGTATGATTTGTGTAATCACAGAGTATGATAAATTATTTATTTATACTAATGAGACATTTACATAGTTACTAAGAAAAAAAAAACATTAAATGGAGGGCTTAATCCCACTTTCAGAAAATTCTCTTGTTACAAGAGCAGTCTATAACTTTGACCACAAACGGAAAGGCAATTGCATGGATAATATCATCCATTTAGACTGATGGAGTTATTAGGATGATAAAGCTAGGGAATGTACATATAGTAGTATATCTATATTTTAGCAGAGTATTTCTCATGGTATCTGTAAAACTTCATTAAGGTGTTGGCAGGATTTCAGTGTGGTTAGATGGTGTCATAGTTTTTAAGTACCATCAGAAAGTAGGTAGGTTAGTGTTTGTGGCAGAAGTCTGCCCATATTTTATTAAACAATTTTATTAATGAACACAGATGACATATTTATTGTAATTTAAGTAATAAGGTACCCAACCTAGCTGATATCACACCAAAGCAGCTTGTTCAAAAAGAAGCATAATTGGAAAAGGTGTTTAGAAAGAGCAAGAAGTTGAAATTATTGTATTTCTCTGAATTTATAGAGATGGGTGTTAAAAGTTATTAACTGGTAGGGAGGTTCCTCAAAAAATGAAAGATAGAATTACTATATGATCCAGTAATTCCACCACTGGGTATTTACCCCAAAAATAAAAACACTAATTCAAAAAGAAATATGTACCCCTATGTCTGTTGCAGCAGATATTTATTTATTTGGTTATTTACAATAACCAAGATATGGAAACAGCCTAAGTGTCCATCAGTAGATTAATGGATAAAGACGTGGGACATATATGATGGGATATTATAGAGCCATAAGAAAGGATGAGATCTTGCCATTTGCAACAACATGGATGGACCTAGAAGGTATTATGCTAGGTGAAGTAAGTCAGACTGAGAAAAAGGGTTTCACTCATATGTGGAATCTAAAAAATAAATGAATAAACAAGCAAAAAGCAGTATCAAATATATAAATATAGAGACAAACTGATGGTTGTAGAGGGGTGGGAGATGAGAGAGATGAGCAAAATGGGTGAAGGAGAGTGGGAAATACAGGCATCCAGTTTTGGAATGAAGTCATCAGAATAAAAGATACAGCATAGAGAATCTAGTCAATTAAACTGTAATAGTGTTGTATGGTGGCAGATGGTAGCTACACTTGTGAACGCAGCATAACCTATAGAGACACTGAATCACTCTGTTGTATACCTGTAGCTAATGTGATGTTATGTGTCAACTATACTCAAATTAAAAAAAAAAAACAAAAACGATGTTAACCAGAAAAGGAGCAAGTCTAGATTGCTAATTGATTATAAAGTTATTGGAGAGGTGACATCAGAAAGTTTAATTTATGATGAATAAAGCCAACAAATTGCATATACAAATGGAAATAAAATATTAAACCTGAGTTTAATATATTGACTATAAGTTTTTTGAGAATAGTTAAGAAGCCGTTTTAAGCCTGCCAGCTTTGTGTGTGTGTTTGTGCTTAGTTTTCAATATAGTTTACAGTATTTCTAAATAAATCTCAATGTGACTTAATGGTAAAATGTACAGATTATTTTTCTAGTGTCCTTCCTGCCAAGTACTCATAAACTGTAGGTAGGTTCATTGAGAGGCTTCTATATAAATTTATGGGGCTATCAATTTTCTGGTTAATTGATCTTATACTTGATGATTCCAAACATGTTCAGCTCCATTAAATGCAATGTCATTCTTTTCCCAGGGGCTAGTTGGTTTCAGCGTCTGTAAAAAGCTTGTTATAAGAAAGGAAAGATTTTCTGTCATCCTTTGCTCTCTGACCATACACAAATTATTTTTAAAAAAATCATATAATCTTGGGAGTAGGAAATGCTTTTCAAAGCATGACACAAAAAGCCTATGAATCATAAAGGGAAAATATAGAAACATGCTGCACCACACATACATACACACATACACACACACTAAATAAAGCAATAAAGAAAAACGTACTGCAAGACATTTGAAAAGGGCTAATAATGTATAAACAATCATGTGATTTGTAAAAGAAAAACCAGAAAGGTATAGATGAAATGATTAGCAAGAGTAATTCTGCAAAGACCTTAGAAATATTTGATTTTTACTTCTTACACTTTTGTATTTTTAGCAAATCACTTGCATTATTTTATAATAAAAATATATTTTAAAACAGGTCTTGTCACTGTACTTTTTTGGTCTATTTGCTCTTTTTCCCTTTTAATAATTTATAAATAAGAGGACAAATGTATTTGGGAAAATACTTCTTTTTGTGTGACTCCTTGGGGAATATGTTTACCTTTTGGCACTTTGTTGGACCTCACACTTTTCCCTCTATTTCCTATTTTCCAGTACACATTTATTCAATGCATAAATATGTTGAAGGTAAAGAGAATATTTACTGGCTCTAGATTAAGGGCTCAATAATTTGGTTGACCTTGCAGCAGATCCCCAGAGTGCAAATGGGTGAAAACGGGGAAGAAAATATTCAGAAGAAAGAAAATCCATGGCCATGTTTCTGTTTCCTAGGTGCTGACCCATCACTGAGTAGAGAGCACAGGACTCTCTTCTGGGACTAGCTTCCTTCGGTAGAAATATTGGTCACATGGATCCAGCCGATACCTAAATTACAAGAAGAACAGGTAGGAAAAGATGTTCCCAGCTGAAGACTAGGTCCTGTGACACTCTGGGCAAGACCGTGCAGGGATGACCCATAGGGTGAGTAGAACCTTGGTTGGGAATGGTGAGAGGGAGATAAGGTTAGACTGGGGTTGGCAGGTGGGTCAGAGGAAGTAAATCATGGCATGACTTAGGCATGGTACAGAGCTGGTTGTTTTAGGCACATATAGATGGCATTTGTAGTTAGTGGTGAATTCCTTACCTCAGAAGAATGTTTGGTTGTGTTCCTCACTTCTGAAGTAATCCTGTTCAGCCTGTGATACTGTAAGAGTGATTAGGAAAAATGACGTCACACCTAGAAGAACAAGAGGGCAAGCTGGGCGTCCTTTTGTGTTTGACTTCTTTTTTTTTTTAAGATTTTATTTATTTATTCATGAGAGACAGAGGGAGAGAGAGAGAGAGGCAGAGGGAGAAGCAGGCTCCCAAGGAGCAGGGAGCCCGATGCGGGACTCGATCCCAGGACCCTGGGATCATGACCTAAGCTGAAGACAGACGCTTAACAACTGAGCCACCCAGGCGCCCATTGTGTTTGGCTTCTTTCACTCTGCGTATTTTCAAGGCTCATCCACATGTAGCAAGTATGCACACTTCATTCCTTCATTTTTGCTGTACTCCTGTTGATTAAAATAAAAATACAGAATCTGATCTGAGGATGCTGGCCCTCAGTTTAGTTTATGGGACTAAGTGAAGAAATTCACCTCTTCACACTCTTTCAACTCACCATCTGAAGACCATTAACAACAAAAGTGCAGAATTCTTTTTTCTTCCTTTTAAAATAAATCCTGTGCAAAACTAACATTACTGTAATTTTGTTGGTAATGCATAACTAGCTAAAAAATTTAAGGTAGCGGTAGCTTCACAAGAAAAAACAATTTTTCATTTATTCACTTCTTGGCCTTTTCTGATGATGCTAGTAAGAATAGAAATGGAGTCTATAAGCAAATTCAAAATACTTATTTTTTGATAAGTTATGATTGCTGAGATAGGAGATCTGAGCTGGACATGTTGGAGTAAATGAAAAAAATTATATTCAAAAGAGTTTTATAAAAAGCTATAACAACAAAATGACAACTATTCATGAAATGTTCAGTGTTAAATAGCAAAAAGTACAGAATAGTACACTGGGTATGTTCCCAATTTTGGAAAAAGAAAAGCTACTTCTACAAACACATCTAACCTGTGTGTGTATTTATGTGTGTGCCGAAAGAGTATATATGTATATGCAAACATATATGTATACACAAAACTGACATACATTTATTTTCTCGGGAAAGTAATATAGCAGTATTGGGGCCATGAGGGATGATTTCATGGTTTATTTTATGTATAATTGTATGGTTTTAATTCATCTTTAAAAAAATGTCTTCTATTTGTTATTAGAGAGGAAAAGTATATGCCATAGACTTGTGCTTTCACTTTAGACATTATACCAAAGCATATGTTGTGGTCTTTACTTGAAAATATAGCCAGTAGCTGAGTTTTCAGGGAAAAATATTATTATTAAAATGAACTATTAAATCTTATGGGAATACTCTCATATACCATAGATGGCAATGTGAATATGTATAAATATGTATATTTATATATGTAAATATGCATGTTTTCTGGGAAAACAATTTGATGTTAGGTATGAAGCACTTAAAATTTTTTAAATTATTCTGCCTTCTTTTGAGGAGAGTAAATTGAAAGTACTCCAAAGCCTATAATGAGTTGGCAGGGATATTAAGTATTCATATTTAGGGTGGACTGGATACAGAGTCATAAATATCCACTGCAGTGTTATTTATTATAACCAAACACTGTAAACAATCTAAATTTCCTGCAGTAGGCAGATGGTTAAATAAATTGTAGTTAACCACAAAGTCTTTTAAATCAGTACTTATTGACATGGGAACAAGGTCATGAAATAACAATTTTGTTTTTTAACAGACTTGCAAATGATATTCACAAAATGTTATCTCTTTTATAAACATATACTCATATGTAAGAAAATATGGGAAGAACATATAATAAGTTGTTACTAGCTGTTACCCCTGGGTAGTAATGGGTTATATGTCATTTTTAATTTATTTTGAAAACAAATTGGTAGTCTCTAATTAGAGAAAATGAAACTGTGTTTCCTTTGTCATCAAAAAACCAGAAAAGAATGCTTTTTTAAAAGGGGGAAATTATAATACATTTCCCATAGGATTTATTTTCAATTCATAAAGATTAATGGGTTTTTTAAGGCATATATTGCCTTGAATTACCTGCTTTTCATGAAGTTCTTAAAGATAAACATTATTCTCCATATTTATCAAGAAGATAAATGTTATTATTTTAAGAAAAAAGAAAAAGAAGAAGATAGCAGGAGAGGAAGAATGAAGGGGAGTAAGTCAGAGGGGGAGACGAACCATGAGAGATGATGGACTCTGAAAAACAAACTGAGGGTTCTAGAGGGGAGGAGGGTAGGGGGATGGGTTAGCCTGGTGATGGGTATTAAAGAGGGCACATTCTGCATGGAGCACTGGGTGTTATGAACAAACAATGAATCATGGAACACTACATCAAAAACAAATGATGTAATATATGGTGATTAACATAACAATAAAAAAATTTAAAAAAAGAAGGTAAATGTTATGACTGATGATATTTATGTAGAAAAATAATTTTTCTTTACTATTTAGTGAAAAGGAGCTATTTCTCATCATCCACAGAGGAGAAAACAGTAAATCTCAAGTATTTTACAACTATCAGGTCAATGCAGCACATTTTTCTATCAAAGAATGCACCAAACTGTAAGAATGTATAATCCCTGCAAATGCTTCTATAGAAAAATGCCAATAGCTTCTACCCATAAAATGAGTGAGAATGATGCATTGTCATGAATGATGAGAAGAGGGAAGTACTATGTCACTAGAATGACATTTTTAGAATTTCAACTGCATGAAAAAAGATGTCAGAATAGCCTTTTTTTGTTGATGTTCATAAGAATTTATAGTCTTAGATGTCACATAGCTATTTTATTACATTAATTTTTGAAGCCCATTCATATGATCAGAAAGCATTTCATGATACGGATTAACAACTGCCTTGTCCCAGGCACTGTTCTAAACCTTGAGAATACAAATGTAATTGGCTCTAGAGAAACTCACAGTCAAGGAGACCTTATTGCACCTATGTTCAAAAAGGATTCAAAGCAATTACAGAAAAGGAACACAAGGCAATTATAATGGCTGTGCAAGCCTTTGTTACCAGGAAACAATTAGATTTAAAGCATCATAAATATACCATATCCTGAATCAGGTCTTGTTCTTGCTCCTTGAGTCTAGTCTGGCATCTTGACATAAGCAGATGTGTTGATACAAAACAATAAGCAAGGTAAACTAAATTTGGTGGCTGGGATGTCAAGCAGGTAATTCCCACTTCACGCATCCAATTATCAGAATGTCCATCACCTCATTTACAAATGTGACAAGGGTGGGCTCCATGGGAGCCTTGTTGACTGAACAGCATGCCCATGTAAGACTTGACTCCAGGGCGCATAGGGGAATTTCTTATTCAATATCAGTTATTATTATTGAAATATCTATTGTCCCTTCCTTCACCGATTTACAGAGAAATGAATATAATTTATCAGTAGATATATGAAAAGTCTTTCTAGCTCTAGAATATAAAAATAAAGCAAAATACAATTATTATCCTATTAGTAAATATTTAAAACACTCTAATATCCAGTGTAGGTGACGGTAGGAGAACTGTTTACTCTAATATACTGTTAGTGAGTTTGCAAATCGATAAAACTTTTCTTTGCAGAGCAGTTTGCCAGTGACTCGTGTGTTGAAGTGTAACTTCCACCCATTCCCCCACTAGGATGGGTTCTGTGGCCCTTATGCTCTCATCTCTGGTTTGTTGTATCATTCTTATCTGCCCTGCTTGCTCCTTTCAGAGCCCAGAACCTTGACACATTCCTTACTTACCATTATGGGAGAGAGTACACTTAATTTCTTTTGCTGTGGAAGCTACTTTTCTTCCAGTAGGATAGTCCAGGTTCAGAGTCATTGAGGGGTGCATCTAGAGCGTTTCTTATCTCTCTCGGTCACTTTGATTCTATTTCCTATGTATATAATGCAGTGCATTTGTTCCGGCTACTCTTGACAATGATCAGATCACATTGTAGTGGGAGAAAGCATTTTTTTCTTCTCTCCGGCACCAGACCATTCCAGTGCCCCGGAGACGAGAGGGGTGACATATCCACTCATGCTCCCAGGTTCAGGCTGAAGTTATTTCCCGTGTGACCTGGCCCCTCTGCAGCATGGGTCCACACGTGGGCCTCCACCCCGATGACAGGAAGACCTTGCAGAAAATGGGACACCAAGGGCAGAGTGTGTGACCTGCTTTGTCTTTGCTGTGCTGTTTCTCAGAATGCTTTTGTCTTGGTGACCAGCTGCAGAGAGACATTCAGTGCTTCAGGGAGAGGGAGTCTTAGCAGACTCCTGAGAACTAGAAAGAACCCAAGGTGAAGAGGAAGAATGTTAGCCAGTACCTTTACTGAGATAGGTCCCAGAGTGTCCCTGGGGCAGACACTGTTACGATCTGTGCCCACACACAGGGTAGTGGGGGTACAGGGGAACACAGTGAGGTCCCAGAGTGTCCCTGGGGCAGACACTGTTACGATCTGAGCCCACACGCAGGGTAGTGGGGGTACAGGGGAACACAGTGACGGCAGAAGCCAAATCAGTACATTTCTCTGAATGGGTTTCAAGCATCAGTCCTAGGAGGCAGGAGGATGCCAGGCCTCAGGGCATATGATAAAGATGGATCTGACCAGGGGAGAGGCGGCTATAACTTTGGCAATGTGTGAGTTGTATCCAAGGTAAAAGTATTACTCATTAGTATGGTGATGTTTGCTTTCAAAGTTGATATCGTAATAACAAAGGTAAGTCCAGGATTTTGGCAGTCAAAATTCTGATAGAAAGGACCCATAAACATTAAAACTGTCAAAGGCAATGACTGCTTTTTGGCCTATCTCAGTTCAGTGATAGAGTTCCTTTCTAGATAAAAGTAAGGACTATTCTATGCTAACAAGGAAGCAAGTAGTTCTCCTGTGCTTTGGTAGGTCATGCAGAAGGCAGGACCTGATCTGAGCACACGTTTCTTAAAAGGGACTAACATAGCAGCCTATGTCTCTAGAAGGGCTAGCATGGGAAATGAGGGTACAGACTTTATCATGTGGCACATGGTTATTGCTTCGGTAGTTTTAAGTAGATTGCTGAAGAACTGTTATGTGGAAGAGATAATATATGCATATATATATGTATATATAATATGTTCATATAAATATAGCTATATGTACACCATGAATGTGTGTGTGTGTGTGTGTGTGTGTGTGTGTGTGTGCGCATAATAGAACATACACTGTGAAGGTAACACCAAAACACAACCAGGATCCCCCTTTACCATTCAGTACTCGCTTGCTCTCTGCTATTCCCAATGGCAAGGGAAGCTGGGAAAGGAGCTTTAGGTGAAGGGAACTGGGATTACCATGATGGTTTAGACCAGTCACAATTCATCCACCAAGGCTGTCATTTTGCTGCTTAAAAAAAAAAAAAAAAAAAAAAGCTGTGCTCTGAGACATTCATGCTGCCCTACATTGCTTTTTGCTTGATTTCCTCCTTTTCTCCCCAGCGCCTCATGCGATCCGCAAGGGAAAGACTTGGTCTTGGGAACATTCTGGTCCCCTGAGCCAAGTGTTGAGCACATGGATAGTCAGAAATAATTGATTATTACAGGAATGAATAAGTTAACCCAAATGTGTGTTGATGCCAGGATCCTTTTCAAAACCTCTGAATCCCTTCTAGGGAAAGTTTGCAAGCTGCCTGAGGAGCTGTCACAGAGTCTGCTCCCGGCTGCCAGTCTTTTCCCATGCTCCTGCCTTTACCTGAAATGCTTTTCCTTATCGGGATTCCTTTCATCACCCAGTCTGTCCCGTGCACTATCCATGCCTTCTACTCCCTGCTCTTTGCAGTCCTGAGCCACCTCTTTGTTGAGCCTGCTCCGGCGGATCCAGACAAAATGTGTGCGCTGTCTTCCCCCGCTGCTCTGCTTCTTGCCCTTCATGTGCTTGGCTGTGTCAGAATGTCTTTCCTCTGCTGGACTCTAAGCTGTTTGAGGGAAGGGTTAGATGGACCCCTAACATTTAGCAGAGAGCCTGTCACACAGTAGGTGTTTGATAATGATATTTTACAATCAAATACTCAGCCGTATGCTTGATGGTTCCAGTTTGAAAACTCTCCAGGATGCCGAGTACTAGGAAAGAGAGGTTCAGGAGAGTCATGCTTCCCTCAGAAAGGCACGAGAGTCACAGATTTACTGCCTTTTCCAAATCCGTACTTTTGTGATTGAAATATATTATTTCCCAACTTCAAGACCTGGTCATCGTCAACCATATTTTTTTAGAGAGACACTGTTAAAATTTGTATTGCTACAGCTGCCCCCTTTGGCTTGAGCCAAATTTTATGAAAAGCTTAATCGTTTTTACTTTGACTTTTTCATGCGTATTTAAACTTATGGAGAGAGTTTCTATTCTCTCATATTACCAAAGTCTAAACAATTTTTCTAAAGAGGAATGCCTCCAGGCCAGTTGGTACAGCAATTATCAATTATATTTGGCTTCATTTAATTGTTTGCAAAATTAGCTTTTTAAAGTACCATTTAATTCTCTTTCCAGTCTCACTTCTCAAGAAGGTAATTAATGAACTAACTATAATTACTTGTGAATGATAAAGCACAGGGAACTTTTAAATTAAATCATCACTGAACTTTTCTATGCTATCAGTTGGCACTCAGGTACTGCGGGGCACTGCATACGTGAGAGAATTCAGGGCATTCCTGCTGATGCCGCCACCATCCTCATTTGTCACTGTGAGCAGTTACACGTCTATCTAACATATTAACATAATCAAAATGTCCCATCTGAGTTAATTTCTCAAGCCTATGGGCTATCAGAAAAGTATTTTAAAATGTAATTTAAAATGCTAGTAGCCACAAAAAATAAATGTCAGCATCGATCTGCCTAGTCCCTGTGAAGTAAGTAACCCATGATCCTGAAGCTTAACCCCTGGTAAGAAAAATGTGTCCAGAGGCTCTCCACACTCATTTCATACCCCACTTGGGCATGCGCCTGCAGCCCAGACCTCAGAGCTCACCTCAAGGTATAGGACTTTACGAAATAAAAAAAGGAGCTTCTCTTCAGAAAAATGTTGAACAACCCACTAAAAAATATCTGTGAGTCTCTTTCCTGGAGGGTTGTAGGTATATGAAAAGATATTTTCACTTATGGCAGCCTTAAAAAATGTAATTTGTTAGTATTGTTTCTTTTTTATTGCAAATAATAGCTACTATTTTGGAAGCATTGATAAATACAGAAAAGCACAAAAAAGTGCTTTTCAATGTTCTGTAATCCAATCACCAGAGCTAATATTTACTAACATTTTGAAATGTATACATACGTATATCTGTGTGTGTATATATATAACTCATACGTACATACATTACATACATAGAGATCACATTATTCATATTACCCACTTCTTACGGTTGTTTTCTTAAACATTTTTTAAAAAAGATTTTATTTATTTATTTGACAGAGAGAGAGAGAGGCAGGAGAGAGAGAACAGAAGCAGGGGGAGTGGGAGAGGGAGAAGCAGGCTTCCCGTGGAGGAGGGAGCCCGACATGGGGCTCAATCCCAGGACCCTGGAATCATGACCTGAGCCGAAGGCAGACGCTTAACGACCAAGCCCGAAGGCAGACGCTTAGCGACTGAGCCACCCAGGCGCCCCTCTTAAGCATTTATAATGGCTATAGAGTGTTTCATCCAGATATGCCACAGTTGACGTAATCAATCACTTCTCATTGGACATGGAGGTTTTAAACTTTTCACTATTTTGAAAATTTTTTATTAAGTAACACTTTTGCCTATATCTCTTGATTATTTCCTAAGTATCATATTTTAGAACTAGTAAGTCTAGCTAAGGAGTTTGTCAGTTTTATTTATCTTTAAAAAAAAAAGTCTTCTTAGTTTCATTGATTTTTTTTCCTATTGTGTTCCTATTCTCTGTTTCCTTTATTTCTGCTCCAATCTTTAATTTTCCTTTAGTCTGAAAACTTTGGGTTTGTTCCTTTTCTGCTTCCTTGAGGTATAAGGCTAGGTTGTCTGTTTGAGCTGTTTCTTTTTTAATGTGCATATTTATCTCTATAAACTGCTCTCTCAGTTGCTTTTGCTGCATCTCCTAAATTTCAGTATGTTTTATTTTCATTTTCATTTTTCTCAAGGTATTCTTTAATTTCTTTTTTGATTCCTTCTTTGAACCAATGTCTGTTAAAGGGTATATTGTTTAGTTTCCACATATTGTGAATTTTCCAGTTGTCCTTCTGCTATTGATTTCTAGTTTCATTCTATTGTGGTTGGAAAAGGTATTTGATATGTGATATCAACCTTTTTATAAATTTGTTGAGACTTGTTTTGTGATCTAAAATATGATCTAAAATGTGATCTGTCCTGGATAATATTCCATATGTATTTGAAAAGAACGTGTATTCTGCTGTTGCTGGATAGAATGTTGTGTTTATGTTGGCTAGAACCATGTGATCTGTAGTATAGTTCAAGTCTGCTCTTCCTTTATTGATTTTCTCCATGATTGTTCTATCCTTTGTAAGTGGGGTATTGAAGTTTCTTCTTTTATTGTATTGCAGTATATTTCCCCCTTCAGATCTGTCAATGCTTGCTTTATATATTTAGTTACAGAGATGTTGGGTGCTTATAGGTTTATAATTATTATATCTTCCTGATAAATTGAGCCTTTTATCATTATATATAATGATATACATGTATCGTTGCGACTTTATGACCATATTTTGCTTAAAGTCTATTTTGTCTGATGTAAATATAGCTGTCTCTGCTTTCTTTTTCTTACCATTTGTGTGGAATATCTTTTTCCATCCCTTTCCTTTTCACCTATGTGCGTCTTTAATTCTAAAGTGAGTTTTTTCTAGTGTATAGTTGGATTTTTTAAAGAATCATTCAACTACTCTCTGACTTTTGACTGAAGAGTTCAGTCCATTTACATTTAAAATAACTATTGATAAAGACTTACTATTGCCATTTTGTTGTTTTTTTGTTTGATTTGTGATTCTTTTGTCTCTTTTTTTACTTATCTTTTTTTGCAATTTGTTGATTTTTTTGTAGTTATACGCTTTAATTTCTTTCTCTTTTCTTTTGTGTGTCATCTATAGGTATTTTCTTTGTGGTTACCATGTAACTTACATAAAACATAACAACAACTGTCTATTTTATTAACAATTTAACTTCAATTGCATATAAAACTCTATACTTCTATATTTTTACCTCTCCCTCCTGCACTTTATGTTATTGATGTAACATTTTACACCTTTTTATATTGTATATCCATTAACCAAGCTTCATAGTTATAGTTAGTACTTTTGTCTGTTAGTTTTATACTAGAGGACAATATGGGACAACCTAGGTAAAACTGGAAGGCATTATGTCAAATGAAATAAACCAATTACAGCAGGCCAAATACTGCATGAATCTATTCATAAGGCAGGAAAAATAGCCAGATTCAAAGAAATGAAGAACAGAATGGTAGTTATGAGGGGATGGAGGTAGCCCCCTCTGAACGAGGGAGAAATAGAAGTTGTTCAGTGGAAATAAGATTTTAGTTATGCAAGATGAAGTACATAAATTAGAGATCTGTTGTTTAAAAAAGGACGCAAGGAAACTTTTGGAGGCGATGGAAATGTCTATTACTTTATGGTGGTAGTTTCACAAGAGTGTGCATATGCTCAAACACATCAAATTATATGCATTAAATATGTGCCATTTTTTGTGTATCAATTATACCTTCGTAAAGCTGTTTAAAAATAAAATTAATGCTGGTAGGTGTATTAGTTTTCTGTCACCTTTGAAAGCATTACCACATTTTAGCAGCTTAAGGCAAAACTGTATTAAGTCACAGTTCTAGAGGGCAGAAGCCTGGGCATAGTGCGGCTGTTACCTGCCTAGGTTCTCATAAGGCTGAAATCTAAGTGTCTGCTGGCTGTGTCCTCATCTGGATCCCGAGGTTCTCCTCTGGACTCATGTATTTGAGTCAGAGTTCAGTTCCCTGCAGCTGTAGGATTGAAGTTTCTGTTTCTTTGATGGCTGTCAGCTGGACACCACTTTTCCTATTTCTTGTCACATGACCTTCTTATTCTCTAAAACATGAAGTGGGCAGTCTTTCTGTGTTAGTCAGCTGGGGCTGCCATGACAAAACACCACAGACAGAGTGGCTTAAACAACAGAAATTAATTTTCTCACAGTTTCGGAGGCTAGAAGTTTAAGATCAAGGTGCTTTCATGGTTGGTTTCTGGTGAGGCCTCTCTTCCTGCCTTGTAAATGGCTGCTTTTTCGTTGTGGCCTCACATGGCCTTTCCTCTGTGTGTATGTGTGCAGGTGTTGGGGGAAAGGTTCTCCAGTAGCTCTTTCTCTTCTTATAAAGACGCTAGTTATATTGAATTAAGGCCCCATATTTATAACCACTTTAACCGTAATTATCTCCTTATAGGTCCTGTCTCCAAATACAGTCACAATAGGGGTTAGGGTTTCAACATATGAATTTGGGAGGGTGGTGGTCACAATTTAGTCTGCCCTGTCAAATTCCCTCATGCTTTGTCAAATTCCCTTGTGCTTTGAATTGTCTCACTAGGGGAAAACACAGATATTTTAAGGGCCCATCTGATTAGGTCAGACCCACTGAGAATAATCTTCCTATCTTAAAGTCATCCGATTTGGAACCTTACTTACCTCTGGAAAACCCCTTCAGAGTAGCACCTAGACTACTTTTAAACTGAGTAACTGGAAGTTCATAGTGCAAATGCAGATGTTATGTTACACTAGGGGAGGGAGGAACCTTGGGGGCCATCTTGGAATTTGGCCTACCACACCGAGTCACAGCATATTGCCGTGTGGCACTGGTGTGCCATTTTAGAGCCAGGAGTGAGACTGGACATTCAGTGTCAGCTCTTCCACTAACTGTGCAAGTCACATTATCTCTCCAGACTTCAGTTTTCTTGTCTGGAAATGATAATGACCCCTGTTGTTCTGATTTTCTGACCCGATCTGTTAGTTTTTAGGAAGCAAGAGTCCCCTTTTTGTGCTGCTTACCAGTTTTTCTTTCTTTTGCACTTTGTCCACACTTGTCCTTTCCTGCTAGACACTGTCAGAAGTGGCAGTTTCCTCCAAGTTTAAAAAAGAATAACTGCACAAAGTTGAAAAAAAGTAGAGCTTAATTTTTCCCTTCTAAAAAGCCTCACACTGGTTAGAATTCCCAGGGCACTTGTAATGTGCCCGTGACTTGAATTGTGCTCCTGGAGCTTCTTTAGATGGTAGTAGCTCAGGTCCATAAGGCTATATTTCAACACTAGATGACAGGCATTTGGGGAGATTTTAGTATTTTTTAGGATTGTCCTTGTCATTTAATAGGTTCCTTCAAAAGAGCAGAACACAGCATGGTAGTACAGAGTCCTAGCCCAAGAATGTCTGATCTCTTGCTTTCAAATTGAATGACTACTCCATCCCTCCTGGGGGGTTCCTGATGCCTGTTTTCCCATCCCAATCCCTTCTCTTATGTGCCACCACCCCCCTGTAGTGCCCACCAATGCATCGTCACTAGCCACTGTTGAGTTTACACAGAACTGGCAGGCATCCCGATGGCCCAAAGCAGAGGAAAAACGAATTCACCTTCATCTGCATTACCTGCTCGTAATGATTCCCGATAACAAACTCTTCAGCTTTGCAAACAGATAAAGTGTGCATTGTCCATTATGCATGACATTATCCAATTATACATTTCCTGAAGTTCTCTTAGGAGCATAGGGCCTTTACATATGATTTCAGTATACCCTGAGCACTTGTCTATGGTAGAAGATTATGTTTGGAACCAGTGCAGAGAAAAGCGTTTATGATGCTTAACTTGCTCTATTTTTTAAAGGTGAGTAATTGGTATTTGATTATTCTAGTGCACAATCATAATTTCCATCTTAACATTTGCATTATATTTCTGGTTTCATTCACCCCGTGTAGCAGGTGACAATACTAATGATATATGCTAACTTCTAATGGGTATTTACTAGGTTTCAGGTACTGGACTAAGCATTTTACATGCATTATCTCAATTACTCCTAATAAAAGCACAGTTGAGTAGGTATTGTGATTATCCTATTTTTCCATATGTGGAAACTGATCACAGAGAACCTAAGTAACCATGTCCAGCTTACAGAAATAATAAGTTGTAAAGGTAATAGATGAATCAATTATTTCTGAGACCAGAGATCGTTCTCTGTTGGAATACATTATGAAATATTTTAATAGATTTTGGGGGTTGGTTTTGCCTAGAAACATAGTCTGGGAGGGTAGATCGAGTGAAGGCTAAGGATCTCCACAGGATTGTATTCAAATTCCATTTCAGTCACTTCCTAGTTCATGGCTATGTCTAAAGTACTTACTGTTTGTAACTTGGTTTCCTTATCTCTCACTGAGGAAATAAAATGTTCTATGATGGATATATGGTTTTTATTTCACAGGACATATGTAATCAAGTAAGAATAGCTCTCTGGATCTCTGTACTGAGATGGATGCAATTGCCTTTTCAATGGGAAACTATTGTGGTAGATTAGTAGTGTCCATAGTAGACACTGAATTGGGTAGAGTCATTGTGGGTCCTACATATTTGCTATCCCTGCTTTGGCTGGTGCATAATAGAACTGGAGAGATAGGAGGTAAAGATTCCCTTCTCCTATTATCAGATTTTCTAATTCCATGAGTATATATTTAGAATGCAATTCAGCATTTAAGCTTCTTTTATTTGTCAAACATTGAGTTAGCTGCTATGTGAAATAAGATGAAGTGTCATCACTGAGTTCCAAGCGTTCGTGTTTGAGTCTAACTGTGGGACAGAAAAAGAGAAAAAAGTCAGGCAATGGCTAACTCTTGGATGGGGAATAGTATCATAAAAATGGAAAAGTTCTCAATCCATTATTTTATAACAGAATAATCTCTTGCTCCATAACTTTAGAACTTACATGGAAATTAATAGGTAAAATGTCAGCAGCAAAGCGTAACCTGACAGGTAAGAATTAATTTACTCACGTCCCAATATTTTCAGCACATGTAAACTCTTTATTATCCCCACTTTCCCCTAATTTATTTCCCCAGCTGCTTGTCTTATCCCCAAATACTAGCTCAGGATACATCAAACAAGATCTCCTAGAGAAAGAATCAGACAAAAAAATCCCTGAATAAACATGTGTCTAGGGTTTCATTTGTCTTTAGGTCCAGCCTAGACCTAAAACAGGCCTCACTCTCCACAGCTCTATGGATTGGGCATCTGCTTTGTGCTCTGGTTAGCCCCCATGCAGGTTAAAGAGTCCTGGCAGGACAGGTGACAGATGAGCTTAGAGCGACATTTCCAAACATCTTCCCGAGACACGCTCACATATTTGGGCTCTCTATCCAGTGCCCCAAGAGCAAGAGCACCTTATCTGCCACCTCCTCACCCTGGAGTGTGTGAGCACCAGCTCAGCTCTCTTTTCTAAAATGTGTTTTTTTCAAGTGGTTATTAAGTTATTGGGGTGTATGTTCCCAGGGGGGATGGAGCAGGTCACATTCTAGACTTCAAGGATGTTAGGAGAGGAGGGTAGAGTCTTTTCTTCAGATGAGTATTTTCTTTCCAAGGACTACATGGGCACTAGATAGTCTGGACTATGTATAGTGGTTTAACCTGACCAGAGGTAGAGAGATAAATAAGTTATCATTCACTAGCTCTGGGAAAATCAAATACCCCTATCAGAATTATAACTGACAATCAGAGAAAGACAAGTATCATATGATCTCACTGATATGAGGAATTCTTAGTCTCAGGAAACAAACTGAGGGTTGCTGGAGTGGTGGGGGTTGGGAGGGATGGGGTGGCTGGGTGATAGACATTGGGGGAGGGTATGTGCTATGGTGAGCGCTGTGAATTGTGTAAGACTGATGAATCACAGACCTGTACCTCTGAAACAAATAATACATTATATATTAAAATAAAAAAAGAAGATAGTAGGAAGGGAAAAATGAAGGGGAGGATATTGGAGGGGAAGACGAACCATGAGAGATGATGGACTCTGAGAAACAAACTGAGGGTTCTAGAGGGCAGGGTGTGGGGGATGGGTTAGCCTGGTGATGGGTATTAAGGAGGGCACGTTCTGCATGGAGCACTGGGTGTTATATGCAAACAATGAATCATGGAACACTATATCAAAAACTAGTGATGTAATGTCTGGTGACTAACATAACATAATAGAATTAAAAAAAAAAAAGAACTATAACTTACCCTTGAACAACGTGGTTTTGAACTACACAGGTCTGCTTACACGCAGATTTTTTTTTTTTCATACGGTACAGTGCTGTAAATATATTTTCTCTCCCCTAGGAGTTTCTCTTTTTTTTAAGATTTTATTTATTTGAGAGAGAGAGAATGAGAGATAGAGAGCACAAGAGGGAAGAGGGTCAGAGGGAGAAGCAGACTCCCTGCTGAGCAGGGAGCCCGATGTAGGACTCGATCCTGGGACTCCAGGATCATGACCTGAGCCGAAGGCAGTCGCTTAACCAACTGAGCCACCCAGGAGCCCTCCCCTAGGAGTTTCTTAATAACATTTCCTTTTCTCTAGTTTTCTTTATTGTAGGAATACAGTATATAATACATGTAACATACAAAAAGTGTGTTCCTTGACTACTTATGTTGTCAATGAGGCTTCTGCTGTGCAGTAGGCTATTAGTTGTTAAGTTTTTAGGGAATCAAAGGCTATATGCAGATTTTTGACTGCAGAAGGGGTCAGCACCCCTAAGCCCTGCCTTGTTCAAGGGTTGGCTGTACCAGTTTTAGCTTTTTCATCAAGGGGCTTGATGAAATAAGTTGGTTCTGGAGGCAGGAAATGCACGCATTTGAGGGTGTACATGCATAAGTGTGTGTGTGTTTCATACATTCTTTACCTAGCAGGTCTCACTTTGTGTTTGGGTATCTTGGTTCTTGGAGGCTTAGTAGATTCTATTATACTTGAAATGTTTAATTGGAGAATAATGAATGACTCCAGCTTTAATCTACATTAATTATAAAAACAGAGACATTGAGTTCTTTTGTAGCATTTTTAATTTTATGCATTACTATATTTTTTAAGAGACTTTGCCCTATTAATGCACTTGATGTTTCTCAGGTGGTTATTAAGTTTTCCAGACATTTTGTTTTTCATTATCATGCCTTAATAATGCCACATTTCTTTCAAAGACTTAAAGAATAATGATAATTTTGGGTCTCTTGCAAATACCCATTCCTGATACGACCTTGTTAACTTTCTTTTCCTTCCTTAACTTTCCTTTCTAACATAGAAGTACCAGTGTCTTCACTTTAGGAATGTCATAAGAATGGTTGGATTCCACACAAACAAGTGTATACTAGCGTTAACAGTCTGGTTGTCCTTAGAGTAACTTTGCCTAACTTTAGGCACTAAGTAATTGCTGCAGTTAAAGAAATTTCTCTCTCAAATAGTTATGCATTTCAATCCACATGCCCATCTCTGCATTAAGTGTTAGGGATACTGCATGAACAACAATAAAGGCACATGCATGCACATAAACACACACACACACACACTATCGAGCTGCCTGTGTTAGTTTGTTATTGTTTATTACCACAAAACTAGTGGTTTAAAACAAAACATATATATCATCTCATGATTTCACAGGGTGGCTCAGTTGGTTCTCTACTTAGAACCCTACAAAGTATCAGCAAGAGTACGCTCCTTTCTGGAGGCTCCGAGGGAGAGTCTGCTTGACTGTTGACAGAACTCAGTTCCGTGTGGTTATAGGAATGAAGTTCTAGTTTCTTTGTTGATTGTTCTCAGCTTCTAGGGATTTCTGGTATTCCCTGGTTCCCTTTGAAGCCAATAAGGGCAGCAAGAGTCCTCGGATTGCACGTCTCTCCAACTTTCCCTTCTACCTCATCTCTCTTGCCTTGCTCTTCTGCTGCACCTGGTTCTTCTGCCCCTCCTCTTTTGCATTTAAAGGCTCATGTGATGACATCCAATACACCAGAAAATCCAGGATAATCTTAGTTCAAGTTCAGCTGATTAGTAACCTCATCTGCAAAGTCCCATCACAGCAGTGCCTAGCTTAGTGTTTGGTTAAATAACCAGGGGATCAGGATCTTGTGGGGATGTCAGAATTTTGCCTACCACACTGCCTATATTCTCTATGAAGGTTTGAAGTTTTGTTTTGGGGCACTTGTTTGACCTGTAGTGTACCAAAATGCATGCAACAATGAGAAATGACTTGCCAGATTTTTTCACTGCCATTTTTCTATTGTTAACAAGTATCTTAGAGTTGTTATGTTTACTTATAACAAGAATATCAATAGTGGAATTGTCAAGGTAAGCTCATCTTTTATTTTGTCTGGTTCTCAAAAATAATAGTAATGAATGACAGTGAGTCAGCTTTAAAAAAATTAGAAGATAATGAATGACTAATGGGAATACAGTTTGCTGTAAAGTGATGTCTGACTCAGACTTGATCTTAATTGTTCCAAAAGCTTTCCAAGAGGAATTTTCTTTGCATTGGACTGAAGAACATTTGGAGAATGAAAGAAATGTACTGTGAATCATTGGAGAAGATATTTAACACCATCTCACAGATATTTCTGCTCTTAAATATTTCATGTGACAACTACTTCCTTAGGGGACCAGGGTTAGAGGGGTCATTGTCACAATCCTGCTGAATATGATCTCAAACTGTTCAAAATAGGTTTTGCCATATGAGTGGTCAAGATTGTATATATCCTTGATAAGCCACACTCTAATTTGTCTTCTCTGTAAACATAATTTTGAAGGTAGGTAGAGGTGGTGGTGGGGTGATGGTGGTAATTAAGACAATGAGAATGGAAGGAGAAGAGGGATGTCTTTGGTGTGTGTGCGTATTAGAATATTGCATAATGGAATATTAGAGTATTAAAAATGGAAAATATTTTGGATAAACACAATTAAAATGCAAAATTATTAAAGGTGTATGGTTATTTATAGTAGTTCAAATAAGTAAGTCGATTTTTTTTACATTTTTATAAGTTAGTTTTCACATAAAATAATCTTATGTATTTTGTAGGTTATAAAATAATGATGCTGGCTCTTGCATCAAGGTTGCTAAATGTAGTTTCCCTTAAAGTACTTTCTTAGCCCTATGAATATTTTCCTCCTTTCAAAATGTATTAATAATATTCTATGATCAAAATATTTCACATGTCCATAAAACTACTTAAGATTTCCAACAATGGCATTGGTATTGTGAAAGAACCCTTCAAATTTGCCATTCTGCAGAAAAAACTTAAATAATGGAAACTTAAGCTGTCAATTTTTGTTTGTCTTTTATTACACAGAAAATAACCTGTGAGGTAAGGGTGTGCGTGTGTGTGTGTGAGAGAGAGAGAGAAAGAGAGGGAGGGAGAGAGGAAGGAAAAGGGTTGTGGATGTAGATGTGTGTCAGGGTGAGCCTGACATATTCGAAATGAAGTTTTATATATATCAACATTGAAAATAAGTTATTGAGTGTCTATAATGTGGTTTTATGTGGCATACTTTTGAAAGAGAGACATGATCCCTGACCCTTGAGAATTAAAGAGAAATTGGGTGAAAAGTGGCTTAAAATAAAAAAGCCTGGGTAAGGACATGTATGTGAAAGTTTATAAAATCAACATCAGACTTACCAGTCTAAATTTTAGGAGCAAATAAAAAATAATGTAACATAACATCGCAATATTTTTCCCTTTATTTTTATTACTTGTTTGCTTTTTATTTTCCCTTAAATATGAAAAAAAATTCCAGAATTTGTTGTAGGTGCTTGTTTATAGAGAACACACACACACATACATGAGATAAATCAGTTTATAGATGACCTTCAATTACTTCAACCAAGGTAATTATTTCAATTGACTTTTGAACAAATGTGAAATAATCATGAAACTGAACAATGGCCAGTGCCCATTACTAAAAGTTTCATTTGGCATTTGAAGATAATAAGGGGAATATAGAAGCCACTGACTCATTACAGTCAATTTAAATGAATGTCTTTTCAATTCTGTTTTCTGTGCTTATCCAGTCTCCATAATGAATAGAACTTCTAATGGAAATAATGTGAATTAGTACAGAGGCTGAGACTGAATTAGCATCAGACAATCTTTCATTGATGAGCTTTCTAAGGAAATAGGAACATGTGACACAAGCAGCATTAAGAATATTATTGGCAGCTCCCACACTAAAATTCTCAGAATGAGTTAAATTTATTTTCCCAAGCCTTAATGTCATCAAGGAAAAACAGCAACGCTTCAAGATGGGTTCAGGGAGTTGAAAGACCAGAGTAAATATACAAGGGTAGCTGCTGCTTCTTCCATGAAGGGTTGCCTGTATTATTTCATGTAGAATTACAGATCACAGAACTATAATATGATTAGCAGAGACCAGTTGTCTACTGAAATCCTCTATCCTGATCTTTGAAGAGATGTTCTACATTTCCCAGTCTTCCTTGCTGTTGACTATGGCTTGTACCCAAATTCTTACCAGTGACTGAGTGCTCCTGAACATCTTTCCTTCATAGACCATAAAACAGCACGATGGACCCTCCCTCCTGCTTTTTCTCCTCTGCCAAGTGGATACAGATGGAGAGGAGGCCAAGGAAATGGTGGAGCCAAAGATGAAAGGAGGCTGGATCCCTGAATCACTTCAGGGAGGAAAGCCATACTACTGAAGAGAATATACACAAGACCATTACATGAACAAGTAATAATTTTATTTTTTAAGCTATTCAAATCTTAGAATCTATTTACTATCAATAAAATATTACCAGTCTATCCTCACTCAATTCAGAAAAATGTCTCTTTTTCAAGGTTAGCATTTATTGCTATTTTTATTATATTCTGGGACTGAGAACTCATGAGATCATTAATCAGAAAGCAGGCCTAAAAAAAAAAAAAGAAGCTCTAACTGGTAAGGAAAATTTTAGTTAGTTAAGCCTACGTTTGTCTATTTGCGATATTCACAACCGGTTCCAAATTAAAAAAAAAATCAATACAAATTGCTGTGACTAATTCAACATGATATTTTTTTTCCTTATTCTGTCCCTGTTTTCAAGTAGAATAATATTGAACATTTTACCCATGAGCTAATATACTTCAAGCAGATCCTCTATCAAATGCTCCTTAACTCATTTTGTTTTGTTATTAAGCCATGGGAATATACATTGCACAGAGTGACCAAGGCAGGCCTCACTATGCCTTCAGGAAGTTTGCAGCCCTGGAGAAGACAGATATTAAAACAAATAATTCCTATTTGTTCTATCAGGGATGGTGTGCAAAGAATTATTAGGTGCCTAAAACTTACCTGCTTTCATCACCTCATTAAAATCAGATTACACAGACTAGGAAGTAATAAATATTACCTAATCAATGACTACAATTCATAAGTGAGGGAACTGAAGCCTAATGAAGGTTGTGGTTATCCTATATTGTTAATCTTTCATTAAAATCAGAGGGGGAGACGAACCAGGAGAGATGATGGACTCTGAAAAACAAACTGAGGTTTCTGGAGGGGAGGAGGGTGGGGGGATGGGTTAGCCTGGTGATGGGTATTAAAGAGGGCACATTCTGCGTGGAGCACTGGGTGTTATGAACAAACAATGAATCATGGAACAGTACACCAAAACAAATTATGTAATATATGGTGATTAACATAACAATAAAAAATTAAAAAAAATATATTTAAGCAGTGAAATCACAATGTCCAAGTTATATCAGTAGAAAACTTGGATACATTGAACTGAAGCATGATTTTATGCAAGCTCTATTTTATAAACATTGAGAATTTCTCGGTTCCTTAGTGATACTTTCATTTTATTAATAACTTGATTTTCACATTGTTTTGAAATGTCAGGTATCTAGGATTTGACTCACAGCTGTTTAGAATGGATTGGAAAGTCCCTTGTGAATAGCCCAGTTTTCGAGTCAGGCCATTACAGATCTAAGTTCCAGCTCTGACATTAATTGGTCTTGTTATTTTGGCCCGTGTATATAACTTCTCCTTAACTCATTTTGTTTTGTTATTAAGCCATGGGAATATACATTGCATTGATTAAAAATGATTCAGATGAAAATAAGATAAAACTCTTTCAAAATCAGCTCAAAGAAGAACAGGCTTATTTAGCTCACATCACTGGAAGGCCAGAGATAAGTGGTTGGTGGTATCAGATCAGCATCATCGGCAGTGATGTCATGGCCAGTATTTCCATGATTATCTTCCCAACCCCATGCTTTTTAACCTCACTGTCCCCAAATGGCTGTTGTATCACTTGGCATCATTTCTGCCTTCTGCAGAAATGTGGAAAGAAGATAGAATTCTGCCTTACTTATTTATATTTTTTTTTTCAAGAAGTGATGCTGTGTTCAGAGAATTCCACGTATCATGGTTTGGCCAGAAGTTTTTCACCTGGTCCCTGGTAGCTATCAGGATAATGTGAACTTTATACACTGTTACCTTGAGTGAAATCTCAGCTGTGTTAGTAAAAGAAAAGGGTGGGGGGGTGGCTATTGGAAGGGCAAATTGCAGTGTCTGGTAGATGCAGCTACTTGCCTTACAGGCCAATATGAGAGTTAAATGAGATAATGGGAGCAAAGCCCTTAGCAGATTGCTCTGAACAGAGTAAGCCCTCGCTACAGTGAGCTATTACTGTTACTCTCTACCCAGTACCACTGAATGCATCAAAATGCTATAACATATACTTTAATATTGTGTATTAATATAAAACATTTATATAAAATAAATGTTTCTGGCCATCCCCTCTAGCATATGGTAGGATTTCACTTCCCTTTTGAAATATGATCAATGAAATATGAGCAGAAGTGATACGTGTTACTTCTGGGACAAAACTTTAAAAGTCAATATGCAACTTGCCGCACTTCCATTTCCTTGCTCGCCACTGGCAACATTCTAGAGCATGGATCCTGTATGACCCTGGGTCCTGGAGGGAGGAAGGGAATATGGAGTAGAATGGCCTGCTGCCCAACTATGACGTGCCTGGAGCATGATTGGGCAATAAAGTTTGTGGTTTGAAGTCGCTAAGATTTTGGAGTTGTTTATTGGCCAAAGTGTAGCCCAGCTTGTCCTGATTACCACATATATTTCCTTAAATTCTTTTGCTTAAGTAGGCCTTGCTAATTTGGCCCTTTACAAGTGAGTTTACAGAGAGTCAGGGGTTAATGATCTTCCTATCATCACACAAGTAGTAAGCAGTAGAATTCAGATTTGTACCCCAGTTTTCTGTTTTCACAGGTCATTCTATTTTTTTAATTTTTATTTATTTATTTTTAAAATATTTTATTTATTTATTTGAGAGAGAGAGAATGAGAGATAGGAGCACGAGAGGGAAGAGGGTCAGAGGGAGAAGCAGACTCCCTGTCGAGCAGGGAGCCGATGTGGGACTCGATCCTGGGACTCCAGGATCATGACCTGAGCCAAAGGCGGTCGCTTAACCAACTGAGCCACCCAGACGCCCATTTGCAGGTCATTCTAGTGAGTACTGCTAGCTGGCTTTAGGATGGTAATTGAAATGGAAGAAATGATTTTAGTATGTGAATTCTCACTGTATTTTTCTATCTAGACCTTTGTCAGTCCTGGATTCAATATTTCATTTCCTCACTGATAATTTCATGATGACAAGGGCCTTTAATATTGAACAGTAAGATAAAAATAATGGGAAATAAAACAGCTTAGGATTTATGATTGTTTTAACTTTCTTTACCTTTCTCTATATTTTCATACCTAAATAGTAGAGGCCATTCTTTTTAATATGTAGGCTTTTCACAAAGTACTTTGAGAATATTATATTAATGATTTATATCATATAAACTATTTTCTTAAGTTTACATATGCTCTAATTTTTAAGTTATGTCCAACCATTAGCTATCAAGTTAAAAGCAATTTATTAGAATTGTTATTAAAAAATTACATTTTAGGGGCACCTGGGTGGCTCAGTCATTGGGCATCTGCCTTTGGCTCAGGTCATGATCGCAGGGTCCAGGGATCGAGCCCCGCATCGGGCTCCCTGCTCCGCGGGAGGCCTGCTTCTCCCTCTCCCATTCCCTCTGCTTGTGTTCCCTCTCTCACTGTGTCTCTCTCTGTCAAATAAATAAATAAAATCTAAAAAAAATTACATTTTAAATGACCAAGTTTTTCTTCTATAATTGTAAATAACAGGAAGCAAAATGGCAAAAGCAGCATTTTTTTTCTATGCAGATAGAAAAGATTCTACCTTTTTTAGGGTGAGTAGAAACGTTTACAAAGATTGAATACCGTTAGTGCCTTTTGAGTTTATGATTCCACACTGAACCTTAAAAAGCTGAACATTTATGCTATTCTCAATGCATCGAATTACTTTTCATCACACCTGATTCAGGAAGTGTTTTCTAGCTTCAAAGTCTCTAGATTAGGACATACCTGATGCCTATTCCCTTAAAGAAAAAGGGAAACTTACAGCTTTGATTGCAAATGATCTCTATTGAGCAAGAGTCTGCAGGAAAAGAGGGAAACTGATCATTAATTTAACAAACACGTGGAAAACCTTTTGTGTGCCATACACTGTCCTAGGCACTGAAGGTGTAAACAGAACTTTGAGCTGGCTTGTAACCGCAAGTATAGCAGTCGGGGAAAAATAGGTAAAAATATAATTATCATATAAGTGTACGATTGGGGATAAAAGGAATACACATCTAGGTTTTATTGAGTCATGGAAGGTTCCATGCAAGAAAAGGAATGAGCTACCCTTTTCGGGATGTGTTGGTCACCAATGGACATGAAAGGAAAGGGCATTTAGAGAAGATGTACATATCCTGGATTAAGATCTGGTGGTATATTAAAATGCCATGTTCAGGAGATGCTAAGAAGATAGTTATGCATGGATCTCAGAATTCATGTAGAGGGGTGATTGTTAGTGATAAGATTTAAGCGAAAGAATGGCAAGTTTAGGGTATTCAGATCATAGAAGACAGATTATGTTGTATGAGAAAGGGTGTAATTTTGCCTACAGGTAGTAGAGATACATGTTTTTACATATTGTTCCCATGAGCAGATTTGCCTTTCAGACAGTTTACCAGGGCATCAGTATGAAAGTTGGATTTATAGAGAGTAAGGGCTAGAGTCTGTTGGACCAGTTAAAGTCTGTTCCAGAACTTCAGATGAGATATAATGAAGGGAGAAACAATGGATATGGAGAGGAAGCATGGATTGAAGATGTAAGTAAGAGACCTGACTGAAAGATCTTTATTGTTTTTCCTGGAGAATGGAGAGAGGAAGTTGTTTTTTTTTTTTAATTTTTTTATTGTTATGTTAATCACCATATATTACATCATTAGTTTTTGATGCAGTGTTCCATGATTCATTGTTTGTTCATAACACCCAGTGCTCCATGCAGAACGTGCCCTCCTCAATACCCATCACCAGGCTAACCCATCCCCCCACCCCCCTACCCTCTAGAACCCTCAGTTTGTTTTTCAGAGTCCATCATCTCTCACGGTTCGTCTCCCCCTCCGACACACTCCCCCTTTCTTCCTCTCCTGCTATCTTCTTCTCCTCCCTTTTTCTTATAATATGTTGCGTTATTTGTTTCAGAAGCACAGATCTGTGATTCAACAGTCCCGCACAATTCACAGCGCTCACCACAGCACATACCCTCCCCAATGTCTATCACCCAGCCATCCCATCCCTCCCACCCCCAACCACTCCAGCAACACTCAGTTTGTTTCCTGAGATTAAGAATTCCTCATATCAGTGAGGTCATGTGATACATGTCTTTCTCTGATTGACTTATTTCACTCAGCATAACACCCTCCAGTTCCATCCACGTCGTTGCAAATGGCAAGATCTCATTCCTTTTGATGGCTGCATAATATTCCATTGTGTATATATACCACATCTTCCTTATCCACTCATCTGTCGATGGGCATCTTGGTTCTTTCCACAGTTTGGCTATTGTGGACATTGCTGCTATAAACATTGGGGTACATGTACCCCTTCGGGTCCCTACATTTGTATCCCTGTGGTAAATACCCAGTAGTGCAATTGCTGGATCAAACGGTAGCTCTAATTTCAACTGTTTGAGGAACCTCCACACTGTTTTCCAGAGGGGTTGCACCAGCTTGCATTCCCACCAACAGTGTAGGAGGGTTCCCCTTTCTCCACATCCCCGCCAACATCTGTCGTTCCCTGACTTGTTAATTTTAGCCATTCTGACGGGTGTGAGGTGGTATCTCATTGAGGTTTTGATTTGGATTTCCCTGATGCCGAGCGATGTTGAGCACTTTTTCATGTGCCTGTTGGCCATTTGGATGTCTTCTTTGGAGAAATGTCTGTTCATGTCTTCTGCCCATTTCTTGATTGGATTATTTGTTCTTTGGGTGTTGAGTTTGATAAGTTCTTTATAGATTTTGGATACTAGCCCTTTATCTGATATGTCGTTTGCAAATATTTTCTCCCATTCTGTCGGTGGAGAGAGGAAGTTGTTAAGGATGAATCACACGTTTCTGATTTAGGTGACAGAGTGAGTGCTAAACCATCTACCAATGCAGGAAATATAGAATGAACCACATGTTTGGATAAAAAGAAGAATGAATTAAGTTTGGCCCATATTGTATACTGGAAATATACAGCAGGAAGTTAATTATGTAGGTCTGGTTATAATAGTCTGGACCAGAAATATACATAAGAGATTCATTGTTTTAAAGATGGCAGTAGAATCTTTGATTCTGAGTATGATCACTGGTAGAGTGTATGGAACAAGAAGAGAAAATGTGGGGAAGACATGTCTCAAGGAGAAAATCAGGAGATGATGTGGAAGACTAAGGAGGGGTTAACAGGGAGGAGGAGGAGACCCAGCAAAGTGGATTCATACAAGCTAAGGCAATTCCCACCATTAGGAGAGGTCAGCCATGTAAATGCCTCCCTGAGAGCCTTGTGATAAAAGGTGAACAGGGACCTGTGTACACGGCAGAGGAAATCACAGATGCTGATATTAAGAGCAGTTTTAGTGCAATGACTAGGGCAGAAACCTGGCAGTATTGTGTTGGGGGAGAGGAAAATGAAAATGTAGGCAATTCTCTTAAGAGAATAGTTTTATAGGGAGAGAAGAAGGCAAGTTAATGTTGTTAGAAAGCTATGTGGGCTCAAAAAATTGTTATTTTCCTTCTTATTTTTGGTAGAAGAGACTTCAACTTGCACATAGGTAAAAAGAAGCTGGGAGAGATAGGGTTTGGATATTTAGTATTGTTGATGCAGCCAGAAGCATGATGACTTGGAAGGGGTTGGGACCCAAAGTTTGGGTAAAAGGAGGTGATCGAAGAAGAAAGAGGTGCAGTGAGTATGGACACAGGGGAGCATGGTAGTAAAATATTTAAGATAGAACGCATCATTATTTTCAATGATTTCACATGTAAAAGCAAAAAAGAGTACTAATAGTAACTCAAAATTGGTTATAGACCTAATTTAAATCCTGAAATTAAAAAAGTCCTAGAAGAACAAGAGAAAAATCCTTTTGACACGAAGTTAGGCAAAGATTTCCCAGGTGCAACACCAAAAGGATGACCCATAAAAGATTAAGTTGATAAATTGACTTAACTAAAATTAAAATTTTCTGCTCTGTGGAAGATACTAAGAAAAGAATAAAAGGATAAGCCACAGACTGAGGGAGTACATTTGCCAATAACCTATTGATTGATTGATTGATTGATTGATTTTTTAATTTTTTACTGTTATGTTAATCACCATACATTACATCATTAGTTTTTTTTCCTTTTTTATTGTTATGTTAATCACCATATATTACATCATTAGTTTTTGGTGCAGTGTTCCATGATTCATTGTTTGTTCATAACACCCAGTGCTCCATGCAGAACGTGCCCTCCTCAATACCCATCACCAGGCTAACCCATCCCCCCACCCCCCTCCCCTCTAGAACCCTCAGTTTGTTTTTCAGAGTCCATCATCTCTCATGGTTCGTTTCCCCCTCTGACTTACTCCCCTTCATTCTTCCCCTCCTGCTATCTTCTTCTTTTTCTTTTATCTTAACATATGTTGCATTATTTGTTGCAGAGGTACAGATCTGTGATTCAACAGTCTTGCACAATTCACAGCGCTCACCATAGCACATACCCTTTCTAATGTCTATCACCCAGCCACCCCATCCCTCCCACCCCCAACCACTCCAGTAACACTCAGTTTGTTTCCTGAGATTAAGAATTCCTCATATCAGTGAGGTCATATGATACATGTCTTTCTCTGATTGACTTATTTCACTCAGCATAACACCCTCCAGTTCCATCCACGTCGTTGCAAATGGCAAGAGCTCATTCCTTTTGATGGCTGCATAATATTCCATTGGGTATATATACCACCTGTTCTTTATCCATTCATCTGTCGATGGACATCTTGGCTCTTTCCACAGTTTGGCTATTGTGGACATTGCTACTATAAACATTGGGGTGCACGTACCCCTTTGGATCCCTACATTTGTATCTTTGTGGTAAATACCCAGTAGTGCAATTGCTGGATCGTAGGGTAGCTGTATTTTCAACTGTTTGAGGAACCTCAAACAGGTTTTTTTCCAGAGGGGTTTTCCAGAGGGGTTGCTGTTTTCCAGAGGGGTTGCACGAGCTTGCATTCCCACCAACAGTGTAGGAGGGTTCCCCTTTCTCCACATCCCCGCCAACATCTGTTGTTTCCTGACTTGTTCATTTTAGCCATTCTGACTGGTGTGAGGTGGTATCTCATTGAGGTTTTGATTTGGATTTCCCTGATGCCGAGAGATGTTGAGCACTTTTTCATGTGTCTGTTGGCCATTTGGATGTCTTCTTTGGAAAAATGTCTGTTCTTTAGAATATATAAAGAGCTCTCATAACTCAGTAATGAGAAGACAACCCTATACAAGATGCAGAATATTTGAATAGATACTTTGATTTTGGCAAATAAGCGCATGAAAAGATGCTCAACACCACTGTCTTAACATAATGCAAGTTTAAAATGTAGTCACATGCTGCTATATACCTATAATTAAAAAAAATTGACCATATCAATTTTGGCAAGGATGTGGAATTCTTGGCCACTGATGGGAATGCAAAATGGTACAATATTGGAAAACAGTTTAGCAATTTCTTAAAAAACTACACAGGCACCGTATGACCCAGGCTTTTTAATCTGAGATATTTACACAAGATAAAATCTTTAAAAAACTTGTAAATAAATGTCCATGAAGTTTTATTTGTAGTAATCTCAATCAGAAAACAGCACAAATGTCCAGCAATAGGTGAATAGATGAATAAACTGTGGTATATCCATTCAATGGAATATAAGTCAGCAATGAATAGAAATGTATTGCTACAGCAACAAAATGGGTGGATCTCAAAGGAATTTTGCTGAATGAAAAAAAAAAAAGCCAGACCCAAAAGAGTTCATTTATATAGAACTCTAGAAAATTCAGTCTAATCTATAGTGACAGAAAGGTAGTCAGTTGTTGCCTGGTGTAAGTTTGCTAACAAAATACTACAGACTGGGTGGCTTTAACAACATCAGTTTATTTTCTCTGGAGGCTGGAAGTTCAAGGTTGAGTTGTCTGCAGGTTGATTTCATTCTGAGGTCTCTTCTCTTGGTTGGCAGATGGCTGCCTTCTCCTTGTGTCCTCACATGGTCTTTGTTTTGTGCACATGTGACCTTGTGTCTCTTTGTGTGTCCAAATTTCCTCTTCTCAATAGGACACTATGCAGATTGGATTAAGGCCCATGGTAATGGCCTCACTGTAACTGAATCATCTCTTTGAAGGCCAATCTCCAAATATGTTCTGTGGTCCTGCAGGTTAGGGCTCCAACATGTGAATTTTGAGGGTGGAAAAATTCAGCTGGTAGCACCTAGGAAAAGAGGGTAGAGAGAGGGATTACACAGGGACAGGAGGCAATTTTGGGGGGTGGTGGAGGTGTTCCTTGTCTTGGTTCTGATGATGGATTCACGACAGTATAGGTATGCTAAAAATGATCAAATTATACACTTTAAATATATACAGTTATGTGTCAATTACAGATCATTAAGGCTGTCAAAATACGTTAGAGGAGATGTGGCTTGAGCTTCTGTAAGATGCACTACAGCAGAAGAATAAGTTATATAAATATCACTTTACTATAGCAGGATATATTCCAAGCTAGATGCCAGTTAACAGCTATTTTTTGAGTGGCTCTTGTGGGCAAACCTTTGTTAGTTGTAAGTATACAAACCTTCTGAAATCAGAGATCTCACAACCTGATTATGAAGACATTGCATGATGTATACAAACATGAAATGGGAAATTTTATTATAAATTGATTCAACATATTTATTGTATGCCCAATCAATGAAAGCAATCACTGGCACAAATTTTAGGAGAGATGTGTTAAAAAGACAGGGCTCTGGCACTCAGGGAGCCTCAGGTATAAGGACATGACTCCCTTTTATAAATTCCATGCAGGAGACCTCACTTAAGTTTAGATTAAATACATATAGAAATACACAACTTCTTAAAGCAGCTCAGTCCAATTTAGGGACATGTCAATTTCTAGACTGCAATGAAGGAAAAAAGGCAAGAATCAATGAAAGTAGACTCAGCATAGATAATATAAATAGGGATGAATACTGGCTGAATTGTATCATAGGTAATTTTGCTGAGTGACATTATTGTGGGCAGCATGGTCTCAACCCAAGAGATCACACTGTTGAGAAAGGCTGCGTTAGTATTCTGATGGGCTATTATTTGTGGGGTCAGTCTTAACAGCAAAATGGCAGACTATCATCCCGAGGAGACATATTTTTTCTTGACAAGTTTTATTCAAAAATAAATGAAAGATAGGGGAGGTGCAGAGAGTACTTAGTGCTAGACAACACATTTGTATCTCAGATTATTGAAGAAAGAGGGCACAGGTTTTGTTTTCCATTATTTTCTCTATGTTAATGGAGTCTACTATTCTTCTCCGTGTTAGGAGAGACTCTGCATAGCTGACACTAGATGGTATTGTGGTTCCTTCAATTCAGCTGGCTTCCTGAGTGAGAGACACTTTTCTGTCTATGTGTAACTGGAGTGCTGCACATGTATCTAAGGTGAGATCAGTACTTTCTAGAAAAAAAAAACATAGCTCTTTGTTTATGAAATATGGTTTAAGAAAATACAAAGCTCACCTTTTTCTAGTTTTAAATATAAGAGAATATGAAGCACTCATAGTATATATATCCTCAAATAGTATTATTGAAATTTTGTCAATAAATACTATTGAGAATATAGGACAAAAGGATTCTAAAAGGGCAGATGAGAACAAAAGTTGTGCTGTCTGCTGATGTTATATATATTTTTAAAGATTTATTTATTTATTTTAGAGGGAGAGAAAGAGAGAGTCTTAAGCAGACTCTGCGCTGAGTGTGGAGCTCCACGCAGGCTCAGTCTCACGACCCTGAGATCACTACCTGGGCTGAAACCAAGAGTCAGATGCTTAACTGACGGCGCTATCCAGGCGCCCCTGTTGACGTTATATTTGAAATGCTGCAGAAGGAGGTTAATCTTTCTCTAAAGCAATACCATGGAAAGACCGATTGCTCATTTATTCCTACTTTTAACTTTAAAGAGCTCTTTAAGTCAGAATTTTATCTTGCAAATGAATTAACTAGCATTTAAACATAATGCCTAAGTTTGAATGCAAGACAGACCAAATAATTTCATTACTGGCCCGGATATTATTAATAATATTTTACAGCTATATCCAGAAGTTAGTAACACCAAAACCATTCATCTTCAGTCTAGATATTTGACTTACTTGTTCCCTTGATCTGGAAAACCCTTTTCATTTCCACTTGAAAAAATGTCTGCCCACGTTTTAAGGTCCAGTTTAATGTCACTTTCTCAGTGAACCCACTCCAGTATTCCAGTCCAAGTGAGTCTCTTCTGCTCCCATCATGCAAAATATATTTCTTGCAACACTTAGGGAAGCCTGTTTTGTCACACTTGGCTCAGTAAATATGTGTCTCCTCTATAAACATATAAGCATTTTAGAGCTAAGGACAATATCTTGCTCACTTTGATTCAGTGTTCTTAATGTGGGGTAAAGAGTAAGCCTTTAATAAATGTTCACACACTGACTTTTTGCTTTACAAAAAAAAAAGACACAAAAGACAGAAACCTTGAATCAAGCTCATATTTACTTTTCTATGAATGAAGTCTTTGAGACTATAAAAATCACTATTTACTCTGTGTTC
The DNA here is from genome assembly GCF_003265705.2 of Callorhinus ursinus. Taxonomy (NCBI): domain Eukaryota; kingdom Metazoa; phylum Chordata; class Mammalia; order Carnivora; family Otariidae; genus Callorhinus; species Callorhinus ursinus. The sequence continues at coordinate 4,534,122 of NW_027397104.1, forward strand.
ACAGGTGCATATTTCTTTATGTTGAAGGATCTGTTGTTTATTAGAAAAGACTAGTTTATTTACGCAGTCTTCAATATATTCAGGTGATAAGCTCCCTGAGGTCAGGACTATTTTGACCCTACTCAGGAATTCTATATATTTCCATGTGAAATGTTTTATTCCTTTCTGAATAAGCCTTTTTCAAGGGCAATAAAATGTGGCCATTTTCTCAGTGTTGTGAGGACAACATAGAGGAGATTCAGTTAGGGAATTAATTAAACTTTTGGTGTGAATTAGTTCAGGCAGAAAGAAGGGGAGCAATTCCATCATTAAAAATATATATATAAGGGAGGAAATTGCCCTTTCTTCATTAAATGTTTTAGGGGAATAAGGTTCAGGAAAATGAGACCAATACCATAGCCAGATGCTGTGATAATTAACCAGAGCATTGTGATTTAGGACACCTAGAAGTTTTAGGTTAACATTTCAGGAATGCCTAATATTAATATAACTGGAATAAGACTTAGCAAGTGTTTGCCATTAAAGACAAGAGAACAAATAATTTCAGATTCACCAGCCATCTGGTTTCGGTTACACTGTTCAAATACATCACTATTGCAAAAGAAGTTTTGATGATACATAAACGAATAGGGTAGCTGGATTTGGATTTTGGTCTGTATTTTGCCACCCTCTGGCTAATAAAGTATAAATAAACATTTATAATATTTTTAGCAAGTCTGCACCAAAGAATAGATTTAAATGTTGATAGATGCTAAGTTTTAGTCAGAAAGTGATTATTTTAATTTAAGCAATTGCACACGATGTTTATTTCAATTCTTACAAAGACTTTATGAAGTCTTTTAAAAACTGTCCAGTCTGAATTAATCTCCTCTCTTCTCCCTATCATACCATGCACCCTACTGCCATAGGATGTCTTTTACTGGTGTCCATTTCATAGATATATTTTTCTTTTACTAAAATGTAAACTCCTTGAAATCAGGAATTATGTATTATTCATCTTTGCTTACAAACTTTGAAATATAAAGACCATATTTTAATATCAAAATATTCTGTGGAATCCCAGATGCTTGCAATCACCTTTTAACATCCATTTGAAAAGTACGTAAAAGCAGAAGACTACAAATCTAGAAATGTTTAAAACAAATTGTATTTAATTAGTTACAATGTCTGAAAGCTTTAGAAAAGGCAGAACATTATCTAGGAAACATTATTTATTAACTTCATAAATAATACTTGGTGCAGTTATGGATTATGGGAAATTCCCAAAACTCCACGGCTTCCTAGGGTTAAATCAGGCCTACCATCAACTGATAACTTGAAATACGGTGTCTTTTTCAATGATAGTAGGAAAGTGTTTCTATCTGTAGTAAGACTTCACGAATACTTAAATATTATTAAGTATCCAAACAAAATAAGTAATGAAAGATGAGGCTATATATAGATACAAAAGTGTTTTCATAAAAGTGAAAAAAATGAAAATGTTAGAAATGTCAAAAGCCATCATAAAGACTATAGAGTACTGAAGTGACAGCAGGGGCATGGTCAAAAACTTGCTTAATAAAAAAGGCATTAAAATGTCACAGATTGTGGTTAAGCAACCAAGAAAAGTGTAAAAGAAAATGCAGAATCCAATGCCTCAGTAAAGAAATTAGTTGAACTCAATGTGGGTTGAGAATAATGTTCAATAAAATCATGTATCTAAACTTGAATTGTGAGGTGTTGGATACTTGGCAACTCCTGTAGAGGTACTAAGTATAAAACACTCAGTGTATCCACCAGAGGGCTGAATGGGGACTGAAGTCAATTGCTTAAAGGTTAAAATAATCTTAGACTATCTGACATAGTAATTCTGTTTTCTTAAGTATGCAAGGTAAAGATTTGAGTATGGGACTGGTAAACTAAATCAAATAAGTACTAATTTTATATAAATTCGGAATGATCTATGTGTTTATTGTTAAATGTCTGTTTAAAGAATCTAACATTTAATCTTTAAAATCTTTAATCTTTAATCTTTAATCTTGAAACTTCAATTTGAAATATGTCATTGATATGGGGCGCCTGGGTGGCTCAGACAGTTAAGGGTCTGCCTTAGGCTCAGGTCATGATCCCAGGGTCCTGGGATCGAGCCCCATGTTGGGCTCCCTGCTTAGCAGGGAGCCTGCTTCTCCCTGCCCCTCTGCCTACTGCTCTACCTGCTTGTGCTCTCTCTCTCTCTCAAATAAATAAAAAAAAAAATCTTTAAAAAAAAAAGAGAAATATGCCATTGATATTACATTTGTGATGTTAAGTTAGAAAAGATAAAGAAAACCTGACTAAATATATAAGCTATTGAATGTATAAAATAAATTGTTTTATTTACTTTACACTTAATTTATTAGATTTATAAGATTTGATTAAATGTTTTGCTTCTTTGGGTTAGATTCTGTCTGATGTTCATAGCACTTAAAGGTGAAGGGGATTATGAGTACACTTATGTTGATGAGCACTGAGTAATATATGGAACTGCTGAATCCTATATTGTACATCTGAAACTAATGTAACACGTATGTTAACTATACTGGAATTAAAACAAACAAACAAAAACAAACAAAATAACCGAAAAAAAAAGTTCTTAAAAGAGGAAAAATCAAATATTTTAAATCTATAACTGAATTTTAAAATATTTAAGAAAATCTGCCCAATTTTATGAAAGTATGTAACCATTTAAGGAAGTTTTGTTTTCTTAACTTTGTTTTTGTTAACTTGTTTTCTTTACAAACTTGGTTTTGTAGTTATGGTTAAGGGTATAAATTTAACTCTGCTGTAACAATATTCATGTGGGCTTATTACCAATGATGTCCTAGTGCTGGTTTTGTCATTAATAAGAGTCATGTTAAGATATATAAATTATCTGTAGGCAATTTATCCCAAATGTTTTCTAATAAAGGAACTAATAATCCAGAATGAAGGAACAGTTTGTATTGCAGAAAAATGAGTATCCCACTTTCCTCAGATACTCGATACTGATGAGAATTATATAGGCAGTTATTTTTTTAAAAACAGATTCATATATGACAAATGATGACATTCCCTTTGCCTGTTTTTCATCTCACCTCTACTATTACATAAACACACCTATTATGTTGATCAGCATACATATAAATACAAGAAATTATAGCTGCATATGTGTGCATATCCTGGTATATTTGCCCTCAAAATTGATTTGTAAGCAGAACACAAAGAAAGACCATCCAGTGCTATGAATAAAGATGACGTGCAGGGACTAGCTCCCCTGAAATAGAGTAAGAAGTTTCAATCATCAGTCAACAAGTGTTTATTGAGTTCCCAGAGTTCTCTTACAAATGTAAGAAATAGAAAAGATCAATAATGCCATCTTCCCAGTCCTACAACAGGACCAAGATAGAAAATTCTAAAAAATACATTCCTCTGTGACATGAATTTTTTTTCTAGAAATTGACTCCCTTTCCTCCAAAGATCAATTACAACTCTCTCCAAAGTGAGCACACATGTTTATTCATTGTAACAATCTCTGTTAAAAAATGATCTCAATTGTATGAATATTTTTCTTCAAGAAAAATGAGGAAAGGTAAGATTGAAAGTATGGGTTGGAAAAGATTTTGTAAAGCATAAACATCTCTTTGTAGACATTTCCATATGTAGGGAAATGAAGGTGAAGGCAGAGGAATGAACTGTCTATGAAAGCATTAAAGGTGCACAACCCAGAGACACACGAAGCTGCTTAGCAAGGGCTGGTGGCCTGAGGGGCGCGAGGCATTTAATGTAATCTCTGTCTGATCGTCAGCTGACCACTAAGCAAACCAGGCAGGGGTTGCCTTGGCCGCACATTACCAAGAACACAGACTTCACAGAATTAGTTCAGAAAAGTCACTAACCTAGCAAACAGCAGCATCATTGCCAATGACAAGCGGCGACAATTCCAAAACCTGGGATTGGAGGGTCTGGTTTACAGAGTAGCCACATTCTGTCACTTAAAGCTCCAATTTTCAACAAAAAACTCATGAGAAATGAAAAGAAACAAGGAAGTATATTGACTCTTCTTTAAAGAAAAGCTAGGCTATTCAAGGAAGGAAATGTGAGTTCAGACTCTTTATGGAGATGAAGAGACTCCTCTTCTACTGGAAGAGACTTGAACATTACTGAGATTCTTATATTTTTATAGAAAATAGACTCATGGACTATTGAGAGAGAGCCAAGTGAAAACCCTAAGCAGTTGTTTATTTAAAATCATCAGGCTGTTGGTCTGGAAATATTCATTAAAAAGGGACATTTTAGAAATAAGGGATGTAAAAGGAAAAACAAATCTGCTGTCAGAATTTAGTGCCTGATAGTGTATATAACTTACCTTTGGACATGGTTTTGGCACTTCTATATATTTTATTTTACCTGCTTTTATCTCTCATAAAAGACAGATTGCATATAAAATTGATGTGAATCAGCATTTAGGGGTATAATAATTTAGCAAGAAAATTCAAATTGACACACTGTATCATATAAAAACATAACACTCCCAAACAGATTAAATAAAACTGGAAACAAACTTTGTAAAAAAAGATTTATCTATTTATTTGAGAAAGAGTGTGCATCAGTGAAGGGCAGAGGGAGAGGAAGACAGAGAATCTCAAACAGATCCCCTACCGAGTGCGGAGCCCAACATGGAACTTGATCCCAAGACCCCAAGATCATGATCTGAGCCAAAACCAAGGGTCGGACACTCAACTGACTGAGTCACCCAGGTGCCCTAGGAAAGGAACTTTTAAAAAGTCTTAGCTTTAATACCTTTTTTAAAAAGAAATCTGAGAAGTCTTTTATCATAAGTGAAAATTTCACATAACAAAGATTTTATTATAACTGCTCCAGATATCTGTGAAGTATCTATGATGTGCTTTTTTTTCACTTGAAATTCCAGTTGTGAAAAGAAAATTGCTTTGTCTTATAATGAGTGAAAAGTATGATTAACTCTAGTGATTCTAAATCTATTAACTACTGCGAGTTGTTTAATCTTGAGAAATCTGTGTCTCTGCGAATATGTGTGAATGCGTGTATGTGTAAGCATGTGAGTGTTTTTGTATTCTAGATTTGCTGTTGTTGCCTCTGAGATTAAATCTCTTTTGATTAGGAACTTTCTCACATGTGACTTACATTTTAACTTATCCTTGAAAAATTTGCAGCAAGTATAATGGAATTTTGGAGCTCAAGATGACTCAAGCTTCTTATCCAAATATTTCACATAAAAAACAGAGATCCAAATTATTTGAATCGTCTTATCTAAATCCCCATCAGATATTCACTGACGTGACACTGAAATTGATATATTTTGAGCTCAGAGTTAATAAAATCTTGATCATACTATGAATACGTCTTGGTTACAGGTCTTGAACCTTTATCTTACTGACTTGGAAGCTCACATCTCCTCTCTTTGGGGTGATCCGATTTTTAACTCTCAGTCATGATCAAGTCAGGAAAGGGAAGCCATTCATTCCAGTTATGTTAAAGAAAGAATTTAATATGGGAGGTTGTTGAAATACATATTGGATACTTAACTAAGCAAAAGAGGTTACAGAGGTAACAGCAGGAAAAATCTACCCTTTAGGCTGAGGGAACAAGGTTGGGGTCCAACCAGTACTGTTCCCTCAGAAGCTCAGAACCTGGGTCTTGGACCACTAAGTATGGGTGCTGTCTGGCTAGTGTTTGTATATCTGAAAGGGTGGGATGAGGTTCGTTTGAGGAGTCTGAAAAAAATGCTGGTAACTGGAACCATCTGCTAATATGGGAGCTCACCCCTACTACCAGGGTAAAGGTCCATGGCTGAAGTGAGGCAGACAGAAGCAATGGGCAAAGGGGCCCAAGTCCTTTCTTCTCCCTCTGACCTACTGGCTCCCTCTAGTGCCTTCTGTTGGCTAAGCCTAGTGGGTCACCAGCCAGCAAAAGAGAAATGTGATTCTCAGACTCCCAGCCGCGCATCACAAGGTAGGATATTAAATGATTGGTCTGGAACTGAAAGATGATTGTTTTTATGATACCAACTTATCTTAGTTTAATATTGACATTACCCTCACTGAATAAACCTACTAAAATGATATAGTTCTGTTATCACTTAGGATTTCTATAGGGTTTATTTATAAGGTGATAAAATCTAATATTATCCTTGAACAGGTTTAAAACTTTATTCTTATGAATCTGTTTTATGTAGGTGAAATCTTTTATCTATAAGCTGCTATAGTGTTCTGGTTATAAAATAATGCACAATCATGTTTACAATGATTCTTTTAAAGAAAAAATCCATTATTTAAACATGTGTGGGGAAAAGAAACATGGTTGGATTTCTCAGTGTTGGTGGTAGATCCCAGCCTCACGAGACTCTTCATATACCATAAGAATTAGATCTATAGTCTTTGTTAATTGCTTTGATCTAAAAGAATAGTATTACCTCTCTTATCCCCTAGAAAGGGCCAAATGGTTACAGCCTAGACAGAGTCACTACGTGAAACCCCCAATAGAGGGTTCTGGACCTAATTCCAACATGTGTGTGGATAAAGGGGAGAGTCCCCACAACATCAAGCCATTCTTTGACACCAGCTGGGTGTTCTACAATTCGAATCAATTCTGATGCTATTTCCATGCAGATAGCAGTAGATTCCAGTGGATAAGAGCTCCGTCCTACAACACTGCCCTGTACTTCAGATGCCAATCACAAGCCCAGCTTATTTATTACCTGTGCTTCGGACTGGATGGCTTTAAATTAGAGGTTCCTATGACTCCCTCCTTGGGTTTCATTAATTTGCTAGAGTGGCTCACAGAACTCAGGAAACCAGTTTACTTATTGGATTACTGGTTTATTACAGAGGAAAGGATGAGAATCAACAGCCACATGAAGAGATGCATAGAGTAAGGTCCTGAACAAAGGGAGTTTCTAACCTCGTGGAGTTTGGGGTCTGGCATGTGGAAGCAGTTTGGTTCACCAACCTGGAAGTTCTCTGAATCCCATCCTTTTGGTTTTTTATGGAGGCTTCATTGCATAGGTGTGATTGATTAACTCATTGGCAATTGATTGAACCTCCAGCCCTTCTCCCCTCCCAGAGGTGAGTTAGGGGTGGGACTGAAATTTCTAACCCTCTAAACACATGGTTGGCTCCCCTGGCAACCAGCCCCCCATCCTTAGGTTACCTACCTGCTTTCTGAAAGTCACCTCATTAACATAATAAAATACACCTTTCTAATTCTCACTACTTGGGAAATTCCAGTGGTTTTAGAGCTCTGTGCCAGAAAAGGATATCAGGACTAACTGATGCCAAGAACACTGGTTTGTCTGCATTTCTAGGTATTCACATGTCAGAAGAGATGTAGTCTAGAATTTGGAGACATTCCTAGGTCATAAAAGCTGGAGACACATAAGGCTAACTAGATCCCACCAAGAGATTTTATTCACACGGCGAAGGGCTGGAGTAAGAAAAAGCCCCTTTTAGGAGGGGAGCGGAACAAGAGCCTCCTTTTTAAGCAGGGAAAGATCATTTTCCCTATTGACTCACCGATGGTGGTCTAGCTACTTGCATAGGATACTTGCCCTGGCATTCTTCATGTCCCTTTGGGGTGAGGCCTGGGGGGAAGGGGTTAACACACTTATCATTTACTATGAGGCATTTAATGAGAAATCTTTCTCTGACTCAAAACACCTTGTGTGCCCATGCACAATAAAATTAATGAAGATAAACATAAAAAACCCAGCAATATGACCCACTATGCAAAATCATCCTTTCACCATCCAACTTAATTACCTAAAAAATTTAGAGCCTAATAGTCATTCAGATTTATCCTCTGTCACAATTCATAAAATCCATATAGATAGGAAAAAAATGCCTAATTGTAATGGTCTCTTTTGTTTTCTCTTTTGAGTTTGCTCAATGTGATTCTGACATTTTGTAGGAATATTTTTGTTGTTGTTTTTGCTTTTTCTCTGACATAAGTTATTCATTACCTAACTGTGAAGGTGTCATAAGTGTCTGGGGAAGAAAATATATACTCTTGGATGGCTTGGCAAAGGGAAGCAGATGCATACAGAGATGGGGAGGTGAACAGTTATGGAAAGATGTGACCAGCTTGTGAATTTTAGGTGAGAGATAAGCTTAAATTCTTAGAACATTTTGGCAACTTTTTTTGTGGGTTTATTTTTTCAATTAGTTAAAAAAGTCTTTTTAACTGTTTGTACTTTTCTCAAATCAGATGCTGATTTTTTTTATCCAATGAATATTTTTTAAACTCCTGCCATATTTCAGGGGCTGCGCTAGTTACCAGACATACAGCAATGAAAAATAAGCAAAGTCTCCTCTGTTGAGCGGAGAATAGAGAGAAGAATAAACACAAAACAAATAAATATGCTGTATGGTAGTTCCTTATAAAGTTTTTGAAGGAGAAACCAGGGTAGGGCGGTTAGGAAAGATATCTCTCATAAAGTTGCATTTGCAGAAGCTCCTGAAGGAAGTGAGGTGCAGTATGGTTCTCTGGGAAAGAACATTCCAGGTAGAGGGAACAGTATGTAGAAGAACTCTGAGACCTTCAACTTTTAGATGATCCCCATGCATTCCCTAGATTTGTTCCTCATTTTTTCTTTTATCTGTAAGTTCACTCCTCTATCTTTATGCTTCTTTCTTAAAACTCTTTTTCCCCCCAGGCTCCTTTTGTTGGCAAGATGACTGCAATAGATTGAAGGATGTGAGTATCTATGAATTACTCAATTTGGCTGGAAGCATGTGATGCATAGACTGGTTTAGGATTGGATTACACACTCCATCCCTCAAGACATGGGTAGAAGAGGGCCGCCTATGTGGCTCAGTCAGTTAAGGGGCCAACTCCTGATTTTGGCTCAGGTCGCGATCGCAGGGTCGTGAAACTGAGCCCAGCATCAGGCTCCCCCCGCTCAGCAGGGAGTCTACTTGAGATTCTCTCCTTCTCCCTCTGCCCCTCCCCCTGCTCATGTGCTCTCTCTCTTTAAAATAAATAAGTAAATCTTAAGAATAAAAAGACATAGACAGAAGAGACTACGTGAAGTGCATGAGCTGAAAGTCAGAAAGTGGGTGATGTCCCAGTGGGAAATCAGGGTAGGGTTTCCAAAAATGGGTGACAGAGTCCTGGAAGCCAAAACTAATTGTCTACTAAGACTCCCTTAGAATTCCTAGTTTTTCTCAAAATATAGGAATGTGAAGGAAAAATATGAAATATGACATAAATTCTTTTCAGAAATAGTTTTTTAAAATATGTTTCACATAGAAAGAAACTTGTTATAAATATCCTACTTAAGATATAATAAATGGAGAACCCACCAGAACTTTCTAAGTCATGGCTGCAAAACGGGAATCTGGTGCTATAAATGAGATACCAAACACAATTTCTACTCATGACTGATGTACAACCACTTGACTAGAAAAGTCACATAAACAGTTACTCATCTAGGTAAATAGCATGTAAATATTATGCACAGTGGGAAATTCAGGTAATGATTTTTCTACCATAAATATAGTACATGCATCAGAATCTAGAAAACTTTCTTGCTGTAAATTTCACCCTACAAAACGTCTGTTTCTCCTTATATCTCTTACTTTTCTCATTCATCAATTGGATGAGCCAGTAAGAGACAGAGCCAGTCTATCACATTAATGTTACCTGTATGAGTAAGGACGGGGAGGGTGTCTACAAGGGGAGGAATTTGCCAAGTGATTCCCCCATAGCTCTGACTTCAAACTATTGTGGATAATTTGCTCAGAATGAATAAGACAGGTAGGTGATCAAGAGAACTTTGTTGCTGTTGTTTTCATAAATAAAATATTTTGTAGAGAAGCCATCCTTTCTCCTCTTTTCCTTCCTCTACCCATAAAATAGGAACTTTGGTCCCCTAGGGAATGTGACAGAATTTCTGATTATTTTCAACTCACACTCATTTCTCTTTACTGAAGATCATGTAATCAATGATAAATGACTGGGAAGACATGGGGAAAACACTACGGAATGGGGAGAAGTCAATGTGTCCACCCCCCTCCCTTCTTGCCTCCCTTCCTATTCCTTTATGCAGCTTGCCACAGTTCATAAGTGCTCTTTTTCTCTGCTCCTGCCACTTCTGTGATATTAAGAGATTAATCAGGCTAGCTCTACCTGTGCAAAATAATGAGCCATTGCCCAGTGGGTGGCCAGGGACTAATGCATAAGACAATTGAGGGAACAGAAATAAGTAGAAAGATAATGGATGCATCAAGCAAAGATGTGTTTTCTAGCTCTGTTTTACCAATGGTTAAGCTGCTATTTTTGTCTTAAAACTTCTGTATTTATTTTTAGAGTTCAGAATTTATGAGAAAACAATACATTTAATCATCATTTTCATACACCTAAAAACTTTGTGTGTTTTATAATTCTATTTTCAGTGATGGACATCTTTTAGTATGGTAATATGTAGTCATAGTGGTGGTAATAGTAGTAGTAGGAGCAATTATTACAGTCATTTTTAATAGCTTAGTGTGTCCCATATATTGTGATAAGGACTGTGTATGCATAATTTTGTTTGATACTATAATAATTTTATGAAATTTGAATATGCAAACAGAAATTTATTTTAACTACATTAAGTAGCATGTATGTTCTTGGTTTATTATTGTAGTTACTAATTTACTGACACATAAAAGTGAGAGTATGACTTTTAATTTAAGTGAACAGCAATAAAAAGTAAGGTAAGTTTAAGGATATTGTTACGAAGTCATCAGGAGTTATGTTCCAAAACTTGGAGGGTGACTGTCAGAATTTAGAGGGAAATGAACACATGGTAAAATTTCCATGTGTGTGCAGGCCTGTGTGTGTGGTGGGGGGGAAGGGCAGTGCAGAGATGTCAAAGGATTGAATATAGAGACATGGAGGCCAAGTTCTGAAGTAGGCGTTAAATGGTAACAGTGAGTTCAATGAGAAAATAAAAGCTAGCAGGAAGAAAACATTAAAGGGAACTAGGACTACAATGTGTCTTTTTAAATGATGGAAAAGGCATTCTTTTTAGCTTATGCAATTTACGTGTAAAGAACAAGCACTTCTCTATTTGACTCTCTTAAAATCACATACCTATGAATTCAGTGACCTTATTTAAGAATTAATGTGTGTTGTTATGATAAAAGAATCATGGATTTGGGTAATGTCTTAAGAGGGACACTGAGAATGGGTTCTGAGTCCTGTGTTGAAATGGAAGGAAAATGTTTGGAGTTATGTTTTGTCTCTTAGTGGGAGGAAGTTATTGCAAATAAAGTTATCTCTGGACCTGAGGACAATGGGATGTGGCAAGGCGAATTTTCACTTTTTGGTGGGGGAGAGGTGGACAGGGAAATTTTCATTTGAAAGAAAATAAAGAATTAAACAGTTAATGATTAAATAGCAACATAGGAGGACAAAATAGTAAAAGAATAATTGGATATTCAGGTTTTATTTAAAAACAAAAAGCAGATTATCAGAAAACAGTGATTTCACCAGCCATCTTTCACTCAATGCATCTATATGATTATAGAGTTAGAAAAACAGTGGTTTAGAAGAAAAACAAATAAATAATGCTAAAGATATAAGGTTAATGAACCTTGTTTTGTTATTTTGCCTATTTCCATAAGAAATATTTGTAAGAATTGGTCTTTTTGTTTCTCTGATGTACTCTGGGAACTGGCAACTAGGTCAAAGGTAGAGAAAAATATGCTCCACATTTTTTTTAAGGAAGATTTTAATTATTCCCCAGAGGTCCCATTCATTGGGACCTGTTTCAGTTCAGAGATCCTTCCTAGGAAATCATGTTTGTAATTGCTAGCTTTGCTGTTGGCTGATTTTTAAAAAATATTAAAACTTACATTTGAAAATAAGTACATATAAGTTTAACCTTTGCTTCTTATAGTTTTTTCAAGATTTGACCATTCCTATGTGGTCTTGTTTTTTTTTTTTCAAAATGAAAAAAATAATTCTATCATTTAAATGTTTAGTTTTCCAATGTTGCTTCTGTATATACATTTTCACTATGTTATTAATGATTTTAATTTTTGCGTGTGAATTTTTAAATCTAATTAGCCAATAATTTTCTGTATTTCTTATGTTTTTTGATAATTATTTTTATATAATCTGTATCTCTTATATTCAACTTTTAAACCATGCATTGCCTACTTTTTGTCCTTTGTAATCTTATTTTACCTCCATGTAATTTATTTTTTAGCACACTAGACATGTTGTTTGAGTTGGTAGGTTGGCCTTAAGGTCATAATTAGAATATGCTCATGGAATACAGTAGAACAGTGATTATTATATCTCAGTTCTCATCAATAAGGTTTCTTTTTTCCTTTCAATTACCAAATTGGCTTAATAACTTAATTAGAAGCAGACTCTGAGTAATCCTGTGTGCCATTAACTTGTTCACATTTGGTGAGCAAGACTAATACTGCTATCTACATTTTCCACACAGAAAACATTTTGATTTTCAAAATGTTTTGAAAATCACAAGCAGGGAGAGCAGCAGAGGGAGAGGGAGAAGCAGGCTCCTCACTGAGCAAGGAGCCCAATGTGGGACTCGATCCCAGGACCCTGGGATCATGACCTGAGCTGAAGGCAGATGCTTAACGACTGAGCCACCCAGGCATCCCAACCTTTTGTTCTTTATCCCTACATGGTGTGGATAGACATTTTATATTTCTTACCACTCTGGAATTTCACGTAGTTTAGGAAAAGTATCTGTCCTTATGGAGTCATTATAAAAGGCTTGATCCAATATCCCCTCTATTCATGGGGCCAGTGACTGCCACTTTTTACCTTGACCTTAATTATGAGAGAGCATGTGTTATGAGCCAGATTTTGTCTCCCCAAAATTCATATTTTGATGCTTTAAACCCCCAAAGTGATAGTATTTGGAGATGGGCCCTTGGGAGATATTTAGGCTTAAATGAGGTCATGAGGGTGGGGTCCTCATGATGAGATTACTGCCCTTATAACAAGAGACACCAGTGAGCAATTCTCTCTGTCTCTCTCTACCTGTAGTCACTGAGGAAAGGCCACTGTGAGAAAGGGGCTGTCTTCAGGCCAGACAGAGAACCCTCATTAGAACCTAACCATGGTGGCACCCTAACCTTAGACTCCCAACCTCCAGAGCTGTGAGAAAATAAATTCCTGTTTTTTAAGTCATCCAATCTATGGTAATCTGTGATGGCAATCCAAGCAGACTTTCCAGTGCCCAATATCCAACACATTAAATAGTTTTGTATAATTTTCAAATTTAGTTGCAAACAAAACATTGCAATGCATAGATACATTAATATTTTGTCATTAATTATTTAAAAATGATATGTATAATGTCATTATTAAATATACTCTCAATTATCTATAGTAATTCAAAATATTAACAATGTTTCAGATAGTGAAACAATTTTGATTGTTTCATCTTTTTTGCATTCAGTTTCTCAGAAGTTAAAATTTTTCTTCTTTTAGAAGAAAATACTTAATATTTAATACTAATATTTGTTAATATTAAACAAATACCCATTATGAAAATATTTTGATTATTCCTAGTGGACACACTAATTTAGAAAATATTTATTTTATGATAGAAATTTGCAAATTACCTTGAATGTTAATAATCCCAATCAAATGAAAAATTTTATTTGAAAACACATTTATTTAAAATATTTAAATACTATGTTGTCTTAATGCTGCTCAAACTACTGTAACTTCTGCAGTTCATTGCTGGTGTCACTTATTTATCAAATTCTATTTTAAGTATAATTTTAAAATGACAAGTAAATTCTGACATTTTGTAGTGTAAAATAGTTGCTTGAATTCATAGTACTTTTATTCCTTTTTGAATTAATAAGTGATTGCAGTATTGCCTCCTGAGTATAAATGTGTACACAGTTTTATTTTATACTTCCACAGTGGACTGAAACATCTGAAACCATGGTTGACCACATACATAGCTGGAGCACCACTAAGCTGACACATAAAATTAGCCATCATAACATGTCTGCTTTTCACTACACCCCACTGACTCTTTCGACCATATATGATTATGTAATATAGTAATTGCTGATATGGAGAACTACAAAGTGAAATGATTGCTGTAGGTTGATGTATATGGTGAAGGGTCATTGACTTGGGCAATGCTCAAGTTCACAGTTACCATGAGCAAGAAGGAGAACTCCCACTTCATCTCTCTAACAGGGAAGCTCATTCTCTGGCCACAGGATGCATTGTCTTTCATATCACATCACTTCAGGCAATTCGCTTCAGCCCTTAATGAAGTGAAACTTGCCCATCTTTGTAGGTATCAAAGAGATATGAGAATATCTCTTCTGAGCCTCTGTTTCATGGAGGCAGAATCCTGAGAACGGGTGAAAAGGTAAGTCGAGACACTTGAAAATTCACAAACCTTGGTGAAGCCTCCCTCCTCAAGACTGGGTCTGGGTTTAGCTGGGTGCGACTGACACAAGGAATGTAGAGTATAAAAAAATACCCCACATGAAGGGGTACATGCACCGCAATGTTTATTGCAGCAATGTCCACAATAGCCAAACTGTGGAAAGAGCCAAGATGTCCATCGACAGATGAATGGATAAAGAACAGGTGGTATATATACACAATGGAATATTATGCAGCCATCAAAAGGAATGAGATCTTGCCATTTGCAACGATGTGGATGGAACTGGAGGGTGTAATGCTGAGTGAAATAAGTCAATCAGAGAAAGACATGTATCATATGACCTCGCTGATATGAGGAATTCTTAACTTCAGGAAACAAACTGAGGGTTGCTGGAGTGGTGGGGGGTGGAAGGGATGGGGTGGCTGGGTGATAGACATTGGGGAGGGTATGTGCTATGGTGCGTGCTGTGAATTGTGCAAGACTGTTGAATCACAGATCGGTACTTCTGAAACAAATAATGCAAGATATGTTAAGAAAAAAGAAGAAGAAGATAGCAGGAGGGGAAGAATGAAGGGGAGTAAGTCGGAGGGGGAGACAAACCATGAGAGACGATGGACTCTGAAAAACAAACTGAGGGTTCTAGAGGGGAGGCGATTGGGGGAATGGGTTAGCCTGGTGATGGGTATTAAAGAGGGCACGTTCAGCATGGAGCACTGGGTGTTATGCACAAACAATGAATCATGGAACACTACATCAAAAACTAATGATGTATGGTGATTAACATAACAATAAAAAATTAAAAAAAAGAGAAAATAAAATTAAAAAAAAAATACCCCACGGTTCTGTCTCCCAAATGGCCCAGGCTTCAATAATTTAAGTTGTTTTAGCATTCCTCCTGTTAACCGCCCCCCAAGAAAAAGAGGTTGGACTTATTTTTTGTATGTGTTGTTAACATACTATTTTTATGGGCCCAGAATTATATAGTCAAACATATTCATGCTTTCATTTTTAAAGCCAAAAATTCACAAAGGAATATGTGCTTAATGCATCGATATTAGCAGGATAGATGTTTGACTGAATTCTGAGAGACACTTACACTCTCATTGTGAAGATCATTACACTACAATGCATATTCTATAATGGAATTTGCACTTTATTGTTATGTCTGAAAGGAGATATCCAATGGGAAAGAGTATTACAAAAGCCTTCTTGTCAGGATACTATCAAAAATCTAGTGACTATGGTCTCAGGATGTATGGACACTTGGTACCTAGGTGTAAGAATTTTAGTTGATAACTGAACAATTTCCATTTTCATAATTTCCAGACAGAACACATCTCCAGAAGGCACATTCCAAATGGGTATCAAAAGTCCTTGTTAAGAGAGATTATAAAGAAGCACTGTATTTTTTTTTTTGCCTAATTCTTTTAAAGTTTTTGTTCAAATTCCAGTTAGTTAACATACAGTGTTATATTAGTTTCAGGTGTATAATATCATGATTCAATACTTCCATTTAACACCTGATGCTCTGGAATCACTATGTTAACTTCTGAAATTATTATATGTTATAGAAAAAATTTCCAAAATGAAAGTAAAAGTGTTATATATAGTATAACATCTAGAGTAGAGCATCTATTGTAATTATTGATAAAAGGAGGGCTATATCATGGAAATTAGGCCAAACATAGTTTTACTATATGCCCAGTTCAATAAAATGTATATTAAAAGTAACAGAAGTTTTTGTGAATTATATTTATTTTCTGTATAGAAGTATCAGCAAGTGGAAGGAACTCTGTTTTTTTTTAAACAATAACTATTATTTTGAAATATGAGATAACTCCTTAACTAAAGGAGCCAATAGCCTGATTTCTTATTATGTAACATTAATTCAAAACAGAGAGGTGAAGTTATATTAAAGTGACAGAAAGCTAAGACTTCTCTTCAGATGGCAGCATGGCAGTCCACTTTCTTTTGTCATTTGAAATGGTCAAGAGTGCCTTTTACACAAGAAGATGACAAAGTTGAGTTATAGCTGTGGGCTTTTTGGCCCAAAGGAAGCTTTGTGTGACCAGGAATTCTTAGGGCACACCTGCCTACTCATTCCTAAACTTCAAGAAATTCAAACCTATCTCTGGCATTTTAACACTTAACATTAATGGGGAAAATAATATTATTCTGCTCACATTTATGGCTTTTGATTACAGCCTGGCCTTTGATGTTTGCAGTCTTATATCTATTCTTTCATTACCTTCCTTTCTCTTTTCCCACTTTGGATATTACAAAAATCTGATGACAAAGTACAAATAACCTACCCACTATTCATCCTCAGGAGTGTCAATGCTTCTCAAAAAACAATGTCATCTCTTAGACTTTTTAGAAAAAATGATTGTGGCTTTGGGTTTCCAACACTGTTTTTCTCTCCTTCCTGATGGCAAGTCTTTTAAGCATGGCCTACTTCTCCGATGCTGTGGGCATAAATGCGCCAGAGTACCAGTAGCCCCTTTTGTTGGCCCTTGTTAAAACCTCTTCAGGCCATCCCACAGCCATGTGCAAAATCCTCAGCCAAGGAATCACTCACATGTGCTCTCAGACTAGCCCAGTCAGGTACCATACGGCATCTGTCAGATGCTGCTTTTGTTACCTCTGCTAGGAAATGTATGCCTACCAGGCGTTTCTGCCAGCCACTGTGCACTGCTGGGCTGGCCATGTGTCAGCCAATTGCTGGGCCCTTCTGCTGCTTTCGTTCGGTGCCACCATGCCTGCCAAGCCTTGCTGACATCACCTGCCAGGCCCGACAGTGGACCACCTGGCACTGTGGCTCTTGCCATCTCTTTCCAAGAGCTGCTGGAAAGAATGTTCCCAAATTCAAACATATAAAGTGATCTGTGATAACATGGGGGACAATGAGCCCCACTTCATACCTTAATATTATACTCTGATAGTGGGGTCCTAATTTCTTATTTCTTACTGCGATTTTGTTCATTTCTTCTGCAAAGCCCTGTTTTTGCCTAAGACCCAGATATGAGTTCATGGGAGTTTGGAGATGGTCAGATTTGAATGACTAACCTTACAAGAATGATTTGATGTATGAGGTGTAATGAAAAAAGAACAAATAAATTCCATAACTGCTTGCTTGGGTCAGGATTCTCAGGAGACCCTGAGACAAGGATTTGCGAGCAAGTAATTTAAATGTTCCAGGGAGATAACAGTAAGGGAGTGCAGAAAGCAGAACCAGAAAGGGGAAGAGGCTGAGCAAAGGCAGGATTCAGATAAAGTCTCAGCCCCAGCCTAATCCTATAGGAATGGTGATGTGCAAAGTATGGTTTCTCCTAAGAGGAGCTGGGCTTTCATACTTTCCATTAGTCATTGGCTAAGGTTGCCCTGGGGCTGGCTTGGGGGAAGTCAACTCCCAAGACACTTGGAGCTGTCTGAGTAGGCAAAGTGTCTTCAGCAGCCTGGGACAGTCATTTGAGACATTTGAGTCACAGATGCTGGGCATTAGAAGCAAAAGCATATAAAATCCATGGCAGGTGTGCCCAGAAAGGGTTAACAGTATCCCAGGGGATCGTGGCCCAGCACTGACAGGGTCAACTACACTCCGCCATTAGTAGGTGGCTGTCTTTGTTTCCTAATACAAGAACAAAACAATCCTGAAGCCAACAGTCATAAAAGGCCCAACAGCTTTTAGAATTTCATATGCATTAGAGTTCAAAGGAGACAAATTTTGTAAACTAAATTGGACCTAAAGGATTTTCTAAGATTTATTTCATAAAATCATATATTTTGGAAGCTGAAAGAACCTTAATGACTATGGACAATCTCCCACCAGCTTCAGATTTCCCCTCCTGCAAATATCTAGGCAAGTAGTACCATCTAGATGTTGGACAAGTCACTAATAGGAGAGTTATAGTAGCTGTCTTTGTTAGTCTCTTTTTTATTGTTTTTGTAATAGTTATTTAACTTGCAAAACATTTCAAGCATATACAAAGAAAAGGAAATACCCAAATTCTCATCATTACTTTAAGACATTAGCGTTCGATCAAAATTGTTTGAGGGGTGCCTGGGTGGCTCAGTCAGTTAAGCATCCAACTCTCGATTTTGGCTCAGGTCATGATTTCAGGGTCGTGAGATTGAGCCCCGCCCTGGGTTCTGTGCTGGGCATGGAGTATGCTTGAGATTCTCTCTCTCCCTCTCCCTCTGCCCCTCCCCACCTCATGCTCTCTCTCTCCTCTCTGTCTAAAATTTAAAAAAAAAAATTGGTTGAGCTATCTTTTCTATATCAAAAAAGAAAATGTTACAAATTCACCCATAGTTTCAGACTCCACTTCTGGTCATTCTCCTAGTAATTACCTCCCCTACAGAAAGAATCACTCTCTAAGGAAGGCAGGTATTTTTCCTTAGCTTTTGAGTGTGTGTGATTTTGCTACATTTGTATCTAGAGATATATACACTTGAATATTATCACAGTGCATATATCCTTTTGCTACTAACTTGTTTCATGCAACATTTTTTTTAGATTTATTCTTTTGATATTTTTAGATCTAATTTATTCATTTGAGTAGTGTATAGCTTGGTGGGTATTTCATAATATTTACTGAGTGAGGGGCAGTTATGTTGTGTTCCTGTTTTGTTGTTTTGTTAAACAAAACAGTGCCATTTGAATTTTATGCCTACTGTATACCTGAGCAAAGTTTTCCTATAGCAGATATAGCATTGAGAGGTTGTAATGTATGCATATCTTCCACTTTTCTATGTTTATTTTTCTATAAATATATTTTAAAGGAACTCATTCATACAAATAATTTATGAGTTATCTCAAAAATATCACAATATTTACTTTAAAACAGTTTATTCCTCAATGTTCCTGAAGCAGCATCCTTAAGGTGATGGACAGTCACGATTTGGTGGTTAGCCCCACCTCTAGAGGGTTAGGAGATAGTTATTATTCCCATTTCACAGATGAGAAGGCTGAGGCTCATAGAAATTAGATCATTTGCTTAAGAGCACAGAGCTTGGTTCCAAGTTCAGTGATTTTATGCCCAGCACTCAGAGCTGAATACAGTCTGATGGTATTTAGTTTTTGAGAATTATTTTACAATAAAACTTGATATCAATTCAAGGTATGAATAGTATCTTCAGTTTTCCTTCCAACCTTTCACATTATATCAGCACCTTGGCCCTGGCATGGGATGCAAATGGAACTCTTCCTTTTTGACATCTTTCTTGTTTTCCGACTTTTTAGGCAAAATCATGTCGCTGGGGTAGGATTTAAAAATAGCCACATTACAGCCAATCTAGAGACAATGGGGTGTGGGATCTAGATTCCAGAATCAATACCCACTTCTTCCATCCTTATTAATGTGACTGTATACAAATTATTTAATTTCACTTCCCTCATCTGTAAAATGGGGGTTATAACAGTACCCACTTCATAGAGTTGTTGTGATTAAATGAATCACAGAGTGCCAGAAAAGAGTGCTTACCCTACAGTAGGTGTTATGTGCCTGTTTAATATCATTATTATTCCAACTTGGCAATGTTGTGATTAGGTTGTACATATTCAGGCACAAGTCTTCTAGGCGATGATGCTTGTCTGGGTTCCCCAGCCTGTACATCGGGATCATGTTTGTAAATGGCTGTCAAGCCTTCCCCATAAGCTTCTTGCTCATGGACTTTTTTAAAAGCCAACGGTGTGGAGTTGAAATGACAGTTATGACCCTAGCATATGAACGAAACAGTTTTCCAAATAGTCACCCCAAGTTAAAGTAATACCTAGGAAACACACATGTACTCAGGAAAAACTGCAGTGTGGTTCTGCTACTCGGGAGCCAGGGCCATACTTAAGCAGACATTGGAATTATGTTCCAGTGTCTCCCTTCCATGACTGTCTCCGTGAGGTACAGATTGAAACAACTGATGATGTTTCCAGGGAAATGCAGATGGAACCTAATTTTCATGTATCGTTTCATAATGAAGAAAGTAACAAAAACACACATCTAATCACGTATCCTTGCAAACTTTCCTTTCTTCACAGACAAGGCTCTGTGCCCACTTCCTCATTTCCTATTCATCATCCCAAATCCCCTGCAATCAGGCTTCTTTCTTTCTTCATGGCTCTTTTCCAGGAACACATGAAAGAAAACAAACAACTCCGAGAGCATGAACAATTAAACTGCACTGACTGATCATGTGAGTGACAGGTTTTGGTGGTAATGAAGGGATAGCCATCACATAGTTAAAATAAGGAACTGTTTCTGTCCTCATTTACTTGAGCTTTTGGTGCCATTAAACCTTGCTGGTCATTCTCCTTGGTCAGGCTCTCTGGCCACCTCCTTTACCTTATTTGAGATTTCATCTTCATCTGCCTAACAAGTATACTCTTTACCCTCATTTTTTTTTTTTTTAGTAAGTTGGGTTTATTCCAAGTAAACAAGGTCAGTTCAATATTAGGAAATCATTCTGTGTCATTTATTATACTGAAAGATTAAGGAGAAAAGCCATATGGTTATTTCAGAAGATATCAAAATAATAGTTTAGAAAGGTCAATGCCCATTCATGTTTAAAAAACAGAAATTCACAGCAGACCAGAGCATAAAATCAGCTTATACTTTTTTGCTTTATATACTGCCGAATTCTGTAAGTATGCAAGATAACTTATGTGTTCAATACTTGTTTCATTAAAAAAAATTAACAAAGTCACGCACACATGATCAAGTTATATGATCTAATTTAATGCATAATTTTCCCACTCTCTACTTTCACATCTATGTCAGCATAGCCTTTGCTACAAGATCAAAAATAATACAAACTTCTTCCAGATGTGTAAAAATCATTGGAATGAATAAGTATGATCTGTATAAATTTATTTCCTCTTTGATTTTTAACACATATTCATATACTAATTAGAATTCAGGGCCCACGGAGCATTTACACCTTCCCAAATCATGTAAGTCATCACAGCTCACTAGCTTTACACACATCAATAATTAGTTTGAATAATTTCATTGTGAAGAACCTGGTGAATTCTTAGTAAATGCAATGGTTCTGGTACACAGCTTTAAAGTCATTCTTAAAACCTGAATATTGTTGGCACACGGAGGACTACACTAGAATATCCAGCATGTGAGGAGAGAAAAAGGAAAAGAACGTCTTCTGAAAGTGAAAATAGAAAGCAGTGTAATCATAACACTGAAAGCTGAGGAGAGAGCTTACACATGTTGTTGGGAGAGGGGGAAAATGACTAATCCTGCTGTAGAAGAAGACATGGTTTAAATGTCACTAATGTAAAAGGAAACGGTTTCCTGTCCAACTGCTCTGTCACTTTCCTGGCACACTAAGGTGGTATCTATGGCATTTGTCACCGTTTTCCAGTACTATCCAGGAGACAGGTGTGTGTTCTCTAGAAGACCAGCTGCCCTTGCCCTGACAGAAATATCCTGAGAATAAAGAAAGCTAATTTCCTGGACTTAGATGGCTTCCTGGAGATATGTTTTCTTACTCTGCTGTCTTTGTGTGTGTGTGTGTGTGTGTTTTGATGTCCTCTCATATCAGTATTTTTTGACTTCTTTATTGTGTTCTTTTGTATAATTGCTAAAGGATTTTCCCTTGTGGTCACCATGAGGCTTACATAAAGTATCTTAAACTTACGACATCCTATTTTAAACTGACGACAACTTAACTTCAATAGAATTCATACACTTTACACGTGTACTCCTCCCCCTCACATTTCAGGTTATTGCTGCTACAGTTTACATGTTTTTATATTGTGTAACTAATAATGGATGATTGTATTTATGGTTATTTTTGCTATGTTTGATTTTTTTTAACTTTTAAACTGCAGTTGTGAGTTAGGCAACACTATTACCATATTGCAGAATCTAATTAGGACTATGCATTTACCATTACAAGTGGAATTTATGCGACCTCTTGGTGTTTCTATGATGTTAATTAGAGTTCTTTTATTTATACTCAAAGAACTCACTTTAGCAATTTCCTGTAAGCTGTGTCTGGTAGCATGAACTGCCTCAGCTTTTGTTTGTTTGGGGAAAGTATCCTGCCTTCATTTTTTGAAGGACAGCTTCGCTGGGTGTAACATTCTTGGTTGACTGTTGTTTTCTTTCAATATTTTGAATGTCATCCCATTTTCTCCTGGCCTGAAAAAAAATTTTTTTAAAGATTTCATTTATTTATTTATTTGAGAGAGGAGAGAGAGAGTGAGGGGGAGAGAGAGAGAGAGTAGAGAGAGGAGCAGAGGGAGAAGTATAAGCAGACTCCACGCTGAGCACAGAGGCCCATGCAGGGCTCAGTTCCACCACCCTGAGATCATGACCTGAGCCAAAATCAGAAGTTGGATGTTTAACGGTCTGAGCCAAGTCTTTGACTTGGTACAACTGAATTACAATGTGTCTCTCTGTAGCCCTCTTGGGCCTCATGAATCTGGATGTCTATTTCTTTCCCCAGGTTTGGGAAGGATTCAGCCATTATTGCTTTAAATATACTTTCTCTTTCTCTTCTCCTTTAGAAATTCCCATAATGCAAATATTGTTTCTTCTCATTGTGCCCTGTAATTCCCATGAGTTTTCTTCACTCTTTTTCATTCTTTTTTCTTTTTGTTCCTCTGACTAGGTATTTTTCAACATCCTATCCTCCATATCACTGATCTTTCTTCTGTATGGTCAAGTCTACTTTTGAAACTCCCTGTGGAATCCTTCAGTTCAGTTATTGTTTTTTCAACTCTAGGATTTCTGTTTTGTTTTGTTTGATGATTGCTATTTCTTTGTCAGACTTCTCATTTTGTTCATGCATTTTTCTCCCGAGTAAGCTTAGTTATCTATGTTTCACTGTAGTTCACTAAACTTCCTTAAGAGTTACTTATTCAGAAATCTTTGTATGACAGTTTATAGATCTCCATTTCTTTAGGGTCATTTATTGGAGCTTTATTAATTTCCTTTGTGGTGTCATACTTACCTGATTTTTCATGACCCTTGGTTTTTTACATTGGTATCTGTGCATTTGAGTACTGGGGTTCCTTTTTGAGACCTTACATGTTTGCTTTGGCAGAGACAGTTCTTCACCAGTGAGCTCAGTTTGGGTTTCTGGGTGTGTCTGCTGGTAATGTTTTTGGTGGGATCTGCTCTTATGTTCAATTTTGGGGTGAGGCAACTGTTTGAGTTCTGAGGACAGGGATGGGGGCTGAGAACTGACTGAGAACAGTTGAATAGAACTGTGGGTTTGGTTCCCTACCCAAGTGAGGCTGTAGGATGGGCTCCATGGGTGCCTGAATTCTCTGGTCAGGCTTACTAGATGTTTGGGACTGAGTACTATAATCAGTATTAGATGAGGCTATGAATTAGCATCCCTGCCTGGCAGGATAGCAGGCCAGGGCCCAGGGCTTGTATAGCTCATTGTTTGGGGGTCAGAATCAGGCCTGAGTGAGCCCTGAGTTCTCTGGTCAGGTTCCCCGGTCAGACAGGCTGAGAGCTGTATTTGACGATGAGAGGGGCTACAGATTAGATTCCCTGCCTGGGTGTAATGGAACGAGCCTCTAAAACTGGTAAAGCTCTTTGTTGTCTTGACTCAAGCTGACCAACAACCTAAGTTCCCAAGCTGAACAAGGCAAATTTGATGTGCAAACTATCAACTATCTTCCTTTTTCTTGGCTCAGGCAGTCCTGGGTCACATGGTTTTCAGGTGCTTTTGTGAGCAGTTTTGGTTAGATGGGGCCAGAAGATACTCTGTGCAGTCAGTGGGACTATGTCTCAGTCCTCTTGCCTGGGCAGGAGGGAGAGGGGCTGCCCCAAGCTACTCTCGTTTTCTCAGATAGTCTCTCGATTTGGAAGGGGCTGCAAGCTACTCTCAGCCTTGACTATGAGTTAATTCCCCTGCATGTGCACAGCAGGGGAAACATCCATGCCTGGCAGTGGCTTTGCTCTGGGAACAATCAGCTCTGCTGACCCACCTCTCGGCTTAAGAGCCACCAGGCCACACAACTTCTAGGACTTGTCACCAGCCCTACTGGTCAGAAGGGGCTGGAAGGCAGTCTCCCCAGTGGGTGGGACTGTGACTCAGCACCTGGCCTGGATGTGAGCAAGTTGGGCTCTAGGACCAGCAAAACTTGTCATTGGAGGATCCAAATCAGGCAGACCTATACTCCACCAGGTTCCCTGGTCAGAGTGTGCCCCCAACTTGGTGCAGTGGACGAGCAAAATTACTACTTGGGCGCTGTAGGCATGAACTTGGTCTGCTAAGATCTGTTTACTGGTTGTTGTAAGCCCCTCCCCTCTTCTCCATCATAGTCAGATTTCCAGTGGTTGAGACCTGCAGACTTCCCTGCAATCCCTGTGGTGCAAATTCAGAGCAGGGGCTCCCGCAAAGTGACCCCCCAATGCTGAGGAAGGCTTTGTTGTCCTCCCCAGGTTCTCTTTTCCCACTGGAGGAACCTTTCCATGTGGCGCTACACTGTCCTGGAGGGAAGGCAATGTGGTCAGTGCATAGCTGCTCCTCTTAGCCTTCTGATGCCGTTTCGTCTTGGTCTCTGAGGTGCGGGGGGGAATGCTTCAGCTTCACCCTCACATTCTAGGATCCTCTCAGTAATGTCTTGTTCTTGAATGGACATTGGTTGTTGTTCTTGTGAGGGGAAGTGAAGTCAGGAATAACCTGTGTCACCGTCTTGGCGATATCACTCATCAACTCTCATTTTTACTAACTCTTCACTTATCATAATATATTCTGTGATCTCCTTCACGTCCCGGGTTTAACCCATTCTATGCTGACAAATTTGAAGTAGTTGTCTTCAGTCTTGATCTCTCTGATGGAACAGAGACCAATGTGAGCCTTTCCAGGAAAAACAAGTTGAACTTTACATATGTTGAGAAGTCCTTAAAAATTTAACTTAAGAAATAATTATTTCTGACTTGGCTTTGTATCTTTCACAGTGCAACACATGATACTTCTAGTGTTAAGGACTTAGATGGTACTTAATATGTGTTAGATGAATGAATTTAATTTCTTAAAATCTTACAAAATGCAAAAGCAGCTACTCTATTTGCCTGTTTGAATTATTAAGTATAAATTTATTAATGTTAAGTATAAATTTTCAGAAAAAATATTTCCTAAAAAAAAGGAAAAATAGCTCCTTGTAAATTGAAAAACTTTCATCATTGTTTATAAAATATAGCAAGGGAGCTCTGTGTGCCCCTGAAGAACATACCGTGTGTTCCCAACAAGTTCTCAGAACTGTAATTCATTATCCAGCTGTTCTGTGGTTTATGTAAATTACTTTTCCTGGAAGAACTTTCAGCTAAAATCAATCAATCATTCAAAAGATCAGTTAGTGCAGTTGCATTGATAGTGCTCCCAGTACAGTCAACCAACATTCCACATCGCTGTTTGCATTACTGATCTGTGATCCTGAAAATGGTTTCATGTTTGTTATACCTTGTTCTTTCCAATTTTAAAGTAAGGCCTTAAATGATACTATAATGTTTGTATAAGATGTACCTTTCTAAGGAAAAGAGAAATTTTGTTGCTAGTTAAGTAAATTATATGATTTAGGATGGTTTTGCTATAAATTACGAACCGATGGGATCCCACTAATGATAACGGTGCTCCAGTGACAATGATATGCTAGGTGATTCCTCACTTTTGTTCCCACAGATTCCCAGCCACTGGCCAGGAAAGTAGGTATTATTATCCCTGTTTTGGAAATGAGGAAACTGCACAAGGAGGCTGAGAAGGAATGGATAGAGCAGAGGGAGAGTATGTAGCCAGTGATGCTGTAGGGAAGGAGCTGAGAGCCTGAATAAAATGGTCACAGGGAAAGTGGAGTATTAAAGAGCTTCTTGAAAGAAGTGGTCCATAAAGTCAAATATCAAAGAGCAAGATACGGAAGTGACCCTAATCTTTGGTAATTAAAGACTTCTGGTGACCTTGGTAAAATTCATTGTAGTGGAAAGACAGAGAAAGGGATCAAGGGTGCTAGAGGTGGAGGAAGAGTAAAAGCGAGGAGGCTGATCAGCAAATGTGCACCATCTGCGGAAACTTGATGCAAACCTGAGACAGAATAATTACTCAAGAAACACAGGTCTCAGGGACGCCTGCGTGGCTCAGTCGGTTAAGCACCTGCCTTCGGCTCAGGCCATGATCCCAGGGTCCTGGGATCGAGCCCCGCATCGGGCTCCCTGCTCGGCGGAGAGCCTGCTTCTCCCTCTCCCTCTGCTGCTCCCCCTGCTTGTGCTCTCTCTCTATCAAGGAAATAAATAAAATCTTAAAAAAAAAAAAAAGGAAACACAGGTCTCAAGAGGGTTTTTGTTGTGGTTGTCATTGCTACTTTGCTTTTTTAGTTAGTTTTAAAAGTGATATTGCCTAAGAAATTTAGGTGATGACTACAAGCAGGAACCAGGGTGGGGGGGAATGGAAGACCCAAGAAGTAGGTGTGATGATGACAAAGGACCCGAAGGTGGTGAAAGGGAAGGAAGCCCAGAGAAAGGGCTCAATTTCAGTCAGGAGTAACAAAGTATAAAATGTCAGCAGCAGAAAGAGACAGATATTTAAAAAAAAGTAGTTCAGGAGTAGATGGGAAGGCTGACTTCTCTTAGGGACAAAAGAGAAGGCCCAGTGCCCTGACCTCCACTTCCCTGGGGCTTAGAGTGTTTCTGTATGGCGATAAATGTGACCAGAGAAGTTAATCCCAGCAGCGCGATTTAGATTTATCATGTTTTTTGCTCTGGGGGGGGGCTGGGGTTTGAATATCTGAGGTCAGCAATTTGGGTGCTGCCTGCATCCCTAATAAAAATTCTAGGCATTAAGGGGTGGGTGACTTTCCCTTGTTTGGCAACACTTCGCCCATGTTGTCAATGCATTCGTGCTGGGAGAGTTAAATGTGTCCTCGTACAATTCCACTGGGAGGGGAACAACTGGAACTTTGCTCCTGGTTTCTCTTGGAATTCATCCCTTGTGCCTTTTCCCTTTGCTGATTTTCATCTCTATCCTTTCACTGTAATAAAATATTACCACGAGTATAATAGCTGTCCTGAATTTTGTGAGTTCAAGCAAAGCACTGAGCCTGAAGGTGGCTTAGAGGACCATGACCCACAAGTCAACATTATGTACTACTTTTAAGAAGGTGTCTGTGTTTACAGTTCAGTCATTTTTTTTTACTCATTATTTATTTATGCATAGAATCTCCACTATGGTTTAGGCACTGTGCTAGATATAGAATATACAGTCGTGAGCCTATGACCACAGGGTAGCCTCACAGAGCTGGGAACCAATTTAAGGGTCCTGATGGTAGCAATGGATTTAGCTTATATTTTGGAATAGAGAAAAACTGAATTGAGGGGAGAATAAATGAACGAGAAGGAAATTGGTAAGAACTGAAGTTAGAGCTTAGAAAATACCATATGTAGTCTAAGAATATATACTCTTTCAATATTCTGTATTGACATGGATAATCTCTCTGACGTCAGCATATAGAAAGTTTTTACTTTAACCTTTTTTACCTTAAACACTTGTATTTACACTCATTGATATTTTACTGTGATGTTTTAATTTGATGTAGTGACTATTAATTATTGTTACCATGTTAAGCAATTATATTTGTATTTGAACTAAAAACACATGGAGAGTACAATGCATCTGAACATATGTCTTTATCTTAATATTTTCTACAGTAGCAAGAATGATTTGGATTTGTAGTAGAGTTCTCCATAGAATTGCAATAATAATTCTCAAAATCTCTATGGTAAATACTTTCTATCCAATTGAAAGCAATTAAGGGATATATAAATAGGATATAAGAAATCATCTAGAAGCTTTTCACATTGAATTACTGTCTTGTTTAAATAGTTCTTGATGTAGACACTCATTAATGACATTCCTCTTTCCTCGAGCACCTGTTCCTGGTAAAAACAAGGGCTATATTGATTTGCTGCAATTTATCTTCTCCTAGGATTTTTGTCTTGACAGTGTGAGAAGATTAATTGGAATTAATGGCATTTGCACAGCTAATTAAAGTCACTCTTTCTAAAGTCAAATCAATTCCTTTAATCAGAGGAGTGACAAAGCTTTGCTTACTTGTTATAGTCTGCATATAAATGTTCCCTGGGTGAATCAGAATCTTTGTAAGCATAGAATACAGTAACTACTTGGGTTGGCTAGGAATTTCTCTGGCACTTAGTAATTTGCAAAATATCATTGCCACTCATGTGTACACTATGAATGTTTTAATTAAATGCAATTCAACAGAATTTGCATGTGTTTTAAATATAGTTTATCTTTGAAACGCCTTGCAGTGATTGGCATCCACATGCATAAATCCCCAGGATAATTCTTAGGCAAAGTACATGTAGTGCAGGAAGAGGAGAGGGTTAGTAATTATTTGGTTAATTCAGGCATCAAATTGATATTTAGTTTGCATTGTCTGATTTTATCAAGTTCTACCAACTCCTTTCTCCACACTGGCTATGTATTTATAGGAATCATGTTCATCAGAGACCAAATAATTCAGACAAAAAGAAGACATATTTCTGAGGAAGAGTTTAGAGAGATGCATCAGTATTTTTGTCTCTATTGCCATTCGCTGTCAATGCAACACTCATATAGCATCAAACATAGGCATGAAGTGAGGGGATAGGGGACCTGCACATTCTCTTCCTCCATTATATCAGAAATAATATCTTAACAACCCAGACAAGAGCAGGGAGCATGGTGAATATGTGAAAAATAAAGCCGGGTAGTATTTGGGATCAGCTAAAGATATTTGTAGTATAAGTGGCAGTAATCTTTGCTCTTTGTGATGGTATAAACATCAAACATTTATCACACATCCATGGCTATGCGTTTGTGTTGGATACTTAGAGTTTACTCTCTTGGCCTGGTCACTGAGCCCGGTCATAGCTATAATGTTCCCTGCAGGCTTCCACTTCTTTAGTGCTAAGTACCTTGCCTCAAATGTTCAGAGAACCTAGT
The DNA here is from genome assembly GCF_003265705.2 of Callorhinus ursinus. Lineage (NCBI taxonomy): Eukaryota > Metazoa > Chordata > Mammalia > Carnivora > Otariidae > Callorhinus > Callorhinus ursinus. The sequence goes on from NW_027397104.1 coordinate 4,563,508, forward strand.
GTTTCTGTTCCAGAAGTTTCTCTGACTCTGTCAAAGAACCAGTGCACTCATATATATGCAACTCCAAACGTCAGGAAACGATTGCCTTGTGGGTAAACTCTTAAACAATGGAGGACAAGAAGTGATAGATGAATCCATAACATGTTCTATAAGTCTTAAGAATGTTGTGATTGGGGCGCCTGGGTGGCTCTGTTGGTTGGACATCTGCCTTTGGCTCAGGCCATGATCTCAGGGTCCCGGGATTGAGCCCCGTGTTGGGCTTCCTGCTCATCGAGGAGTCTGCTTCTCCCTTTCTCTTTGCCCTTTAAAAAAAAAAATACTGTGATTGGATCAAACATTCTAGTTGCTCACAGACACAGCCAATAAGGGAATATTTTTGTATTGGCTATGCTGTTTACTTACCTTCTTCCTTTCACTTCCCTGGTTCCTCACTCTTGCTTCCTGGGACCATTGTCTAATTATTTTACCTCTACATAAGTTCGTTCGTTCCTCCCTCCCTCCCTCCCTTCCTTCCTTCCTAAAAAGGTTTTATTTGTTTGACAGAGAGAGGGAGAGAGAGAGAGAGAGAGAGAGAGAGAGAGAGCCCAAGCAGGGGGTGTGGCAGGCAGAGGGAGAAGGAGAAGCAGGCCCCCACTGAGCAGAGAGCCCGACGTGGGATTCAATCCTAGGACCCTGGGATCATGATCTGAGCCAAAGGCAGATGCTTAACTAACTGAGACACCCAGCCTCAAATAAGCCCTTATTTCATATTCTTATGCTCATGGGATATGGGCTATGTCAGTTGTGATGTCTGTACATATTGCTCTAATATCGCAATAAAGATAAAATCTCTGAGAAATGGTGTGGAGTAATGAGAAGTCTAAGAACGAATTGGGGAAAGCAGTCTAAGATTTTAGAACCTATAGTACGAATAAAATTTTGAGGGGGAGGGTAGAGTGGGACAAGGGGGACATCTCAACACATGAGCATATGCAAATCAATAATACACTGCCTCTTGAGAATTTATTATTTTTAATACAATAATTTTGAATATATTCAAGTGGTCTATTGATGACATAATTCATGCATATTTTGGATTGATAATGGCAATGAGAGATGAAGAATGAACTTGAAATCAGATGATCGCCGGTTAGAGAAGCATTACTAAAATGTGGATAATATCCTCTTTATATATGTCTCATGACATTTTGGAAATTGAAGTGAATTTTTTTTTATTACAAAGTGACCTACACCTCTAGGAAATATATGGGCACATAGAGCTAAGTGTCTAGCCCATAGACGTATCTAAAAAATGTTTATTTAAATAAATATTTTAAAAGATTTATTTATTTATTTTAGAGAGAGAGAGTGGGGGGAGGAGCAGAGGGAGAGAATATTCAAGCAGACTCACGGCTGAGTGCAGAGCCCAATTCCGGCTCCGATATCACCACCCATGAGATCATGACCTGAGCTGAAACGAAGAGTCTGATGCTTAACCAACTGAACCCCCCAGGCACCCCTTATTTAACTAAATATTTAAGACTAAAGGTGATCTGGGATGCCTGAGTGGCTCATTCGGTTAAGTGTTCGACTTTTTTTTTTTTTTTTTTTGAGAAAGTGTAAGAACATGAGTGGGGGGGAGGGGCAAAGGGAGAGGGAGAAGCAGGGAGCCTGAACATGGGGCTCAATCCCAGGATCCCGAGTTCAGGACCTGAGCCGAAGGCAGGCAACCAACTGAGTCACCCAGACACCCGTAAGTGTTCGACTCTTGATCTTAGCTCAGGTCTTGATCTCTGCTCAGGTCTTGATCTCACGGTCATGAGTTTGAGCCCTGCATTGGGCTCCATGAAAAAAAAAAAAAAAAAAAAAAAAAAAAAAAAAAAGACCTAATATAATCTAACATTTGTAATAACTATGTCTCCTCACATTATTACCTCAGTTGTTTCAGCCCAGCTCATTACATTTCAGCAATCCAGCAAGTTCACAAAGTTTGTGACCCCTTGTAATTTTATCTCTCCTAGCTATTTGAAATAAGCGATCAGAGATTTAGAGACTTCTCTTTCTGTCCTGGAAATGATGAGAAGTCTGTCAGTTATTAAATAAAAGCCTTAACTTTCTAAATCAGGATGGTTGGAAAGAGTTGCTGCTTTTCCTCACTGAAGGGATAAAGCTAAAAGAAAAAAAATCTGAAATAGCAGTCAAGATCAGAATTCTGTAGAAATTATCAAAGATGCATCAGTTCTCTTCCTGAGTACATTCCTTTTGTTCCTTCTTTGGAATTGCAGATATATTTTTGTAGGTTTGAGCTGTAGGAGGGATATATCCATGTCAATTTAGAAAAAAATAAATAGGGGTGGCTCAGTCGGTTAAACATCTGCCTTTGAGTCAGGTCATGATCCCAGGGTCCTGGGACTGAGTCCCTCATCAGGCTCCCTGCTCAGCGGGGAGCCTGCTTCTTCCTCTCCATCTGCCCCTCCCCTCTGCTTGTGTTTTTTTTTTTTTCCTCTCTCTTCCTCTCAAATAAATAAAATCTTTAAAAAAGAAAAAAAAATAAAAAACACAACCCCAAAAAGACCTGGTGATATGCTACATTGATGGAAACTATCAATGAAAGATAGCAATTACTGGAGATATTTTTTGGATTAATATATGTGTAGTGGAGTGCCTGGTGGGTCAGAACATTAAATTGCGTCTAACTACTTCCATGTCTGTATGTATTTCAATATTTGCCAAGGCTTTCCAGAGCCAACTTCTATAGACAGTAGAAATTTCCTAATAATGGGAGAAAACATGGGACCATCTTCCCTTAGATAAATAAACACTAATATCAAGGTATAGTAGTGATAAGACTATGGATTTTAAATCACAGTGCCCTGAGATGGAATAGGTTTTTTGTCACTGTGAGGTATATAACCTTCTGTATCTGTAAACTAGGGACAATAATCCCCATCTATAACTCCAGTGAACTTTAATAAGATGAAACATGTAAAATGTTTGGCCCGATGCTTGACAAAAGGAAATCTCAACATTCATGTGAATTTTGTCTTTCTTAAGGAATCTGTAAGCAATAGGGAGCCATGAACAGATTTGAGCAAATTAGTGACAGAGAAGTAATTGAAGTTGGGAAGTCAGGCTGTGTTTTATAACCTGCGTTGGAGTCGAGAGACATTACAGCAGACTGGAGCACAGGAGACACTATGGAAGCTGCTTGGGTGAGGTGGTAGCCATGCCAGTGTTGGAAATGGATGGAAACAAGATATGAAATAATGGAATCCAAGTACTTTATTGAGACTTTTGAGGAAGGCCATGCCGGTGCCTCTTGCTTGCCACCATCTTTACCCTGAAGCCTGAGTTTGCTGTTTTTCTAGTGATCAGAACTGTCTTTGTGAAATAAATTATAATGATACCTAGGGTTTTCTTCTTGTTTTGATTATTTCCAGGTTCTAAAACATGTTTTCACCTTCCAAAAACAGAGATACTTTATTTACCTAGTGAAATATCATTTCCCCATACACACATTTCCTGGGTAATGTTTCAAATTATAAACAAGTTCAGTGGATTAATTTGTATTTCCTTCCTTGGAAACTGATACAGTGGGTCTTGTTAAGAAGGTTTCTTATGAGAATTCATCCTAAAATCACTTTCCCCTAAGACTTCTGTTGATTATCCACTATACTCTCTTATCTTCCAACAAGAGGGCTTTCTGATGTTCTCCCAATGCCCATTGGTCAGTGGGGACTATGCCTTTTGCCAGTTCTTTCTCACCATCCCTCAGTAAAATAATCCTACTTATGAGGTTTTTGTCTCTGTGATACTTCTCTCAGAAAACAGAGTTGCCTGTACATGATTGTCTAATCATGGACCCTATCAGTTGTTTCCAGCGAAATAAGTACTTTGCTATTATTAAGCCTTTAACATTTCACTTCATTCTTTAAAACTCATATGTTTTAATATAAATTCACATTTAATTTGTTTCCCATTAACACTCATAGGAATCACCCAGTAATAAGGTTTTCTGTCTTCTCTGCTCATTGAATATCTATTACTATTTATGCATCCCTGGAGATATTAGTTTGCATCCTTCCCAGCAGAATTATATTTAGGTATTTGGGGCTCAGAGTTCTGAGACTTTTCCATCAATTTTGATTCTGTTCTTCTCAGTTACAGATTTTTCAACAGTTCCAGACTTAATATTGTTGAAAATATCCCATGCATATGTTCCTTCCTACAGATCATGCTAGTACTGTGACATAGGACCGAAGGGAATGCAGCCTGTAGCTTTATCCAGAGCTCTCCTGGCTATATGACCTTTTACTTGTCACCACCTTTTGTTTTTCTTAAGTGTTTTGGATAAAACAGGTTTCTGCCTTAATGCTATGTGACCACACCCTGAACAAAGAGATGCAGATGGGAAAATAATGGTAGTTATTAATAATATATTAATAATGTAGTGAATGTTTTTGGCCGATAATAATAGCTAATAATGATAATATTAATAACATACATGCTTTGAGATCATAACATCTGCTCTGTTACAAGTGTTTTATATGTATTATTTCAGTTAAGACTCATGATACTTCTGTAAGTTAATGATTCTTCTTATCCCATTTTTTTGTGACCGGTGACCAGTAAATTGAGCTTCTGAAAGATTCCAACATCTCAAAGTTCACACAGCCAGTAAATTGGAGATCAGAGAGTCTAATTTTTTTTCTTTTCTTTTCTTTCCTTTTCTTTCTTTTTTTTTTTTAAGATTTTATTTATTTGAGAGAGAGAGTGATCAGGGGAGGAGCAGAGGAAGAGGGACAAGCAGACTCTGCACTGAGCATGGAGCTCTACTTGGGGCTCCATCCCATGACCCTAAGATCATGACCTGAGCCAAAATCAAGAGTTGGATACTCAACCAACTGAGCCACCCAGACGCCCCCAGAGAATCTAATTTTTAACTAATGTGCCATTATTCTTTCACTGTGCTGTTATTTTATGTTTGTAAAAAAAAGTATAAAATACACACAAAACTCAAATTCACTACCCACCCTCCCATAGTGGGAAAAATAAACAACAAAAAGAAGCAATGGCAACTGTCTTAGGATTGGTATAGTTTTCATAGTCTTTGGACCCTGAGTTACCAGAAAAGAAGTAAATAAATACAAAGCAATAGTTTTACCTCTTGGTTCCAATACTCCTTTTACAGGTTTTGTATTTGTCTTTTAATCTACTCTTTCTTTGTATATAGTTCTTTATTTCTGTAGACTGACAATTTTACAAAATCACATTTCCTTGGGTTTAAATTTAAAAAGTTGTTTATCATTAGTACATTGCAGTGATCTTCAAATGATGCCATCAAACATGAATACAAAATTTTATGAATAGGAAAATGTTTGATGGTTCATTTATTATAATGTACCAATCATAAACAGCATGATACTTTCTTACAATGTTGACTATGAATATAAAGTATTATAAATGAGAAAATTATTATAGTAGTTATGAAACAATAAACTTTACATTTATCCCCCTCTTCAAATCATTTGATTTGCTCTGTGGTGGGTATGAAAGCAACTATCTGGATAAATCTTTCATTTGTTGCGTGGTTGCTAAGATGTTAGAATTCAGTGGTTATAGCAAGTACAAAAAAACTGTTTTTTTGCTCTGATGTTTTCGGACATACATCCTAAATGCTGCCTAGGTTGGACTAGACCCTAAAGATTATGGTTTTCAGTAGTAGTCATTGTGCAACTTTTCCTGTTTTTGAAAAAAAAATTCAGCATTTCTTAGGACATGAAGAGCAGACAAGAAGTGAGCATCCATTCCAAGAAGAGAAATCGCACAGACTATGATCAGGAACTGGAATTAGATTATGTTAACATCTGGGCAAATGCCAGCCTCTGATTATCAACATCAAATGCCTTTTAGTCTTCTTGTGATCACTCTCATTTTTAACAAATTTTAAACTCAATTTTGCTATTTACCAAAGTAGACAAGCATGAAATGGATTTTTCATAGTAAAGAGATATTCTTGGTGAATAATAATATTGTATGATGGTGTCACTTTCCTAGATTTAACTTTGTCACTATGTAACCCCTGTTTCATTGTGACAGAAATGGGTATCTTCTGCTCTTTTTCTGATTACAGCTACATGCATGTTAGCTGACCATAGCACTGACCTTGGGCCAATGAAAAAGGGGTATAAGTGATGGTACTACATCTACTTTCAAATCATCTTCAAGCAATTCCACTCTCTTCTCCTTTCTATAGACACCCTGGAAGCCTAGTGTAATACATGGTGGGTCAAAAGTTGTAAGGGGCCATTGTCCCTCTTGTCTCTCCTTCCAACATACACACCATACCACATGCACATACACACACACACACACACACACACACACACTCACTCACACACACACACACACACACACACACTGAATATGGGACTGTAATGTGAATGAGCAATAATGTTTCTACATTTGGGTGTTAGACAAATAAATCTGCCCTGAATAATACAGTTTGTTACAGTTATTCCAAGTGTAATATAAGTATGCATAGTGGTTAAGTACACAAATTTGGGGCCAAAGGCTTCTGAGTCCATAACCTGGCTTTCCTTTTGTGAACTGTGTGGTAAATTAGTTAATCTCTCTATGTTTCAGTCTCCTCATCTGCAAAATGAGGATAGTAACAGCTACCTTGGAGTTTTAAGTATCAAATAACACTATATATATCTGGTGTTTAGTATAGTATCTGATTCATAGTAATATCTGAGAAATGTTAGCTGTTTAAAAACCTTTTTCGTAGGAGTTGAAGTCCATTTAGGTCATGCTTCATTCCAGAAAGACAAACTTGACAAGTTTAAGTAATAGACATCATCAGTAGGACATGGTAGAACTGAAGTCCCCACTTGATAACTGAGCACTTTATCATGTCTCAGACTCTTAAAGTGTACGGAAAATATTTCTCCTCTCTATCCTTGATCACTGCAATGGAACTTTGGAGTTTTCCCCTCAATCCTAAATCTCTGTTACTTTCTTTACCTGTGCCTATGTCTCAAATCTCTTCAGACCTAAGGAGAATTTCGAAGATTTGAGCTGACGGGAAGACCACGTTTCAGCATCCCGTGCTCACCCTGTTGTTAGTCAGGCATATGGAACCCTGTGTTACTCCCAAATGCTACTGAGATGATCAGACTTACTCCTACTGGAACCTCATCATCTCTGAGCGCAGAGAAAATAATTCCTGTAATAGGACATTTTGCTTCTGTTAGGTCACAGACGATGGTTTTGAGACATCTTATATAGGTGCAATTATCTTAAGGATACTCTCTTTTCCTAAGGCTCTTCATGGTTCAGGAAGTCCGTAGTGGGTATTGCTTGGGAAAACATGCATCCTTTCATACTTTGAACTAATTTTCTTCCCTAGAGGACAAGCTCAGGGATTCGCATATGAGAACAAAATAATCCCCAGCAAAAATTAGGACTACAAATTCAGGTCCTTCCTTTTTACCGCTGTAAGTTGTCCCATTCAGTATAAAAATGTAGCTTGACCTCTGAATGTTTGTTTTTTTTTTTGACCTCTGAATGTTTGTTGAGGGTGAATCTAGACACAGGAATCTGGGTATATGAGAATATGTGAGCAGTTCAGCATGCTTGGAACTTAGTGCAATGGAGAATAAACTAGAAAGAGATAGGAGTACTGTATATAGATATTTCATATCACAGGTTTTGTTATAAAGACAAGGGGATTCTGAACAACTTTTAATAGGGGAGGTTTGTATTCAGAAGCTCAACCTCTATCTACTCACCTATTTCAAGATAAAAGATTCATGATATTTTAGAAATAGGAGGGTCTTAGAGATGTGGTCCATGTACTCGACTTCTATAGGAAGAAATTAAAGGCTCCAGATGCTCAGCAACTTTTCCTGTGCTCCCCAGCTAATTATTGGTAGCGTTGGGGCCAGAATATAGCCCCAGGTCCCAGACCTGTGCTCCTTCTATTATAAATTACCTCTTTTTCTTCTTAATTCTCTCTTCAGAGTTTTACATTTGTACCATTTCCTTTCAAAACCAAATACATTTATGTGAGTAATACCTTTGTGAGTATTTCATGATTCCAGTCAAATTAAAAATAATAGTGCAAAATTAAAATAAGCTTCAATTGTATGAAAGCATAGTCGATTATTCACTGTGACCTAGTAATATTGATGTTTAATGCCCTCAACACGTCCCAACCCAGTGATCTTCACCGTTTTTTTAAAATTTTTTATTGTTATGTTAATCACCATACATTACATCATTAGTTTTTGATGTAGTGTTCCATGATTCATTCTTTATGCATAACACCCAGTGCTCCACGCAGAATGTGCCCTCTTTAATACCCATCACCAGGCTAACCCATCCCCCCACCCCCCTCCCCTCTAGAACCCTCAGTTTGTTTTTCAGAGTCCATCATCTCTCATGGTTCGTCTCCCCCTCCGATTTACTCCCCTCATTCTTCCTCTCCTGCTATCTTCTTCTTTTTCTTTTATCTTAACATATGTTGCATTATTTGTTTCAGAAGTACAGATCTGTGATTCAACAGGCTTGCAGAATTCACAGCGCTCACCATAGCCCATACCCTACCCAGTGTCTATCACCCAGTCACCCCATCCCTCCCACCCCCCACCACTCCAGCAACACTCAGTTTGTTTCCTGAGATTAAGAATTCCTCATATCAGTGAGGTCATATGATACATGTCTTTCTCTGATTGACTTATTTCACTCAGCATAACACCCTCCAGTTCCATCCACATCATTGCAAATGGCAAGATCTCATTCCTTTTGATGGCTGCATAATATTCCATCGTGTATATATACCACCTGTTCTTTATCCATTCATCTGTCGATGGACATCTTGGCTCTTTCCACAGTTTGGCTATTGTGGACATTGCTGCTATAAACATTGGGGTGCACGTACCCCTTCGGATCCCTATATTTGTATCTTTGTGGTAAATACCCAGTAGTGCAATTGCTGGATCATATGGTAGCTCTATTTTCAACTGTTTGAGGAACCTCCATACTGTTTTCCAGAGGCCAACCCAGTGATCTTTAAAACTTCCTGAATTAGAAAATTGTACGAAGGCCTACCTCCTAACTACCCAAAGCCAAACCCAAATAAACAGCTGGCTGGATTTTTCTGTGATTTGGAACATTTGCAGTAGTTTTCCTTAGTTTTTCTATTGTAGTGATATGTGAGGATGTCCCAGTTCCTAAATTTTTTTTTATTTTTGCCCGAGTGGCCTTTTTCTCACCTATTCTTTATTCTTTAGTATCTCCTCTATATTATGAAGAAGAAACTACTAATATGAATAAGCATAAATCCGTTCCTTCTTAGGTCATGTCAGTTTGAGAAAAAAAGTATCATAGGCTCATCCCCAGCTCAGTTGCTTTTACTGTCCCCTCCACCTGCTTTGGGTTCTACCAGTTATCACTCTGCACTCAGGTCTCAGCTGGGGGTCTGTACTTCCAGGTGTTACTCTGCACACAAGCAAAGGGTCATGAGAATCCAAGATTTAACTTGAGGTGTAAGCTTAGAAAGAGGGAGGAAGCTTCGCTTGGATTTCTGATGTAAAGCCACTAAAACCTACCTTTACCAGGATCCTCTATTGGGATAATGCTCATTTTAATTATTTTTATTTTTTTAAAGATTTTATTTGTTTGAGAGCAAGAATGGGTGGGGCGGGAAGGGGCAGAGGGAGAGGGAGAAACAGACTCCTCGCTGAGCAGAGAGCCCGATGCAGGGCTTGATCCCAGGTACCTAGTGGCTCAGTCCATTAAACATCTGCCTTTGGCTCAGGTCATGATCTCAGGGTCCTGGAATCGAGTCCTGTGTCAGGCTCCCTGCTCAGCGAGGAGTCTGCTTCTCCCTCACCCTCTGCCCCTTCACTCATGCTATCTCTCTCTCTCAAATAAATAAATAATCTTTAAATAAATAACTTACTATTTTATTTTCAGAACTACTGTTCCTTGCATGTGTCAACATTGACAGTATCCAGGGGGAGATAAAGAGTAATGGAAAGACATAGGGAATAGTCAGTGAAATTGTAATAGTGTTGTGTGGTGACACGTGGTGGCTACGCTTGTGGGAGTACAGCTTAACCTGCACAGATGGTGAGTCACTATGTTGCACACCTGAAATGAATGTAACATTGTGTCAGCTATACTCAACGAAAGAAAGGGGAAGGAAGGAAGGAAGGAAGGAAGGAAGGAAGGAAGGAAGGAAGGAAGGAAGGAAAAACAAGTAATGGAAAGGACAGCATTTGGACAGACCTGGATTTCTCAGTAATTTTCTATTGGTATCTCAGTGTAATTAGATTGCATAAATGAGATGTGTGACAATAATGAAGGATGACAGTCATTTAGAACATAAAGTGGATAGTGGGCATGGTGACTGCACATTCTATTTCTGGACAGGTGGCTTACATGTGAAAAGAATATATTTTTCTTTTTGTTTTTCTAATTGGAATCATAAAATCCTAGAGTAGGAAGAACAATTATAGGTTGCTAGATGGTGAGTTTTGTGTGTCAACTTGGCTAGGTTATGATGCCCAGTTATTTAATCAAACACTAATCATGGTATTGCTGTGAAGATATTTTGTAGATGCAGCTGACATCTACATTCAGTCAATGTTAAGTGCAGGGGATTTTCCTCAATAATGTGGGTGGGCCTCACCCCCTCAGATGAAGGGTCTGAGGGGCAAAACTGAAGTTTCCCTAAGAAGACATTCTGTCTCAAGACTAGAGCATCAGCTTCTGCTTCTGTCTGAGACCTTCCAGCCTGCTGACCTGTCCTACAGATTTCACTCACTAGCCCTTACTTGCATAGACAAATTCCTTAAAATAAATCTCTTTTTGTCTGTCTGTCCATCCATCTATCCATCCATTCATCCATCTAGCTAATCTATCCATGGATCTATCTCTCTATGACTGTCAGTCTATTTGCCTATCTATCTCTCAATCTATCTATCAATCATCTATATATCAATAGATTGTTTTCCTACTGCTTTAATTTCCTCTGGAGAACCCTGGCTGATACTACTGTCTAGTCTGATTTCCTACCCAATGAGGAAATTGCTTTTATATATCTGATAAAATATCCCCCAGTTTTCAAGTATTTTCATTTTTGGAAAGCACCCTGCTTCTCAACTTAGCCTTTTACATGTTGTATTGATAGACTTATCTCAAGGTTCTATTTTTCAAGCTTTATAGTAAAATCATTACTCCAACTTGACTCTGCTGTGGTCTCTAAAATTGATTTAAATATACTTAAGCTTTCTTCTTTGTTCATTAGATTTTATGATGTCCATTAAACAAATTAGCACAACTCTTATTATAGTATGCAGTGTATTAAAGTTCCATGTAAAGCATTTTCTTCCTGGTGTATAAGTTCTTAGTGGGTAAAGACTGTGAAGGACTATGCTACATTCATGGGATTATCTTTGTGCCTTTCTTAGGTACTCAGCATCACTGTTGAGTTTGACGTCAATCCTGGGATCAGTGAAACCTCCCTCAATATTACTATTACCTGTTTGTCCTTTCATTTCTTTCTAAAGCATTGGCTATCAACCTTGGCTTCTATTTAGGATACTTTGCAAAAGCCTAAACCCTACCTCAAACCATGTAAACCAATATCTCTAGGATTGGGTCCAGGTGTGAGAGCTTTTTAAGAGCTCCTCAGATGACCAGTACTGAGCCAGGGTAAGCAAACACTGCTCTGGAATAACATAGAACATCTTCCTCCTTGGGGCGCCTGGGTGGTTTAGTTGGTTAAGCGTCTGACTCTTTTGTTTTTTTAATTTAATTTAATTTAATTATGTTAGTCACCATACAGTACATCATTAGTTTTTGATGTAGTGTTCCATGATTCGTCTGACTCTTGATTTTGGCTCAGGTCATGATCTCAGGGTCCTGGGATTGAGCCTGGCGTCTGTCCGGTCTGTCTGGCATCCAGCTGGCATCTGGCTGCTCTCTTAGTGACGAGTCTGTTTAAGATTCTCTCTCTCCCTCTGCTCAGCACCCATGTGTGTCCTCTCTCTCTCTCTCTCAAAGAAATAAATCTTAAAAAAAAAGAGAGAGAGAGAACATCTTTCTCCCTTTGCCCACAATACCACTTTAACATTGTGAAGACATTTTTCATATATCCCTATTTCTTTCCAAATGAATTGTATCTATAGCTCAAATGATGAGTATTGTTTCTCTAGAACCTGCACCATGCAGTTTGACTTTGTCTGGGGCTCATGTTAACTGATCAGAACCTTCATTAAATGCAGCATTGTCAGCATGTGGCTTCTGTGAGCCTTTTGGAGATTATCATCCTCCAAATGAGATTCAAAATTTATGAGATAAAAGCTCTGTTTTATGAAATCAGTTTTTGTTTAGCTTATTTGCAAGTGATACTCAGAGTAGTTGCCATTGGCAGCTCTGTCCTATGACTGATTCCAAATTTAGTGTTTAATAATCCTTTTTTGGATTTATTCCTCTAAATGAATAACAGCCTGAGATTTATAGAAAAGACATAGCCTTGACATCTGAAACACCGTGAGTTGATTTCTGGTGTTACCAAGTGGTAACTAATGGGCCACTTGGAAAAAAACAAAAACCAAAACCAAAAAACAGTATTAGTTGGGAGAGGTTTGTTTTCCTCATGTGTAAAAGGGGTCAATGCAGTAATAGTATCTTGAAGTAACAGTAAAGATTATGGATAATACTTCCAAAAGATTTAGCATAGAGTCTGGCATTTGAAAGTTATCTGCTAAATTGTATCCCTCCTTAGAGCATACATGCATTTAAAGTGGCTGTACCTCTTTTATCTTGACCTCCACTGAACTATGCTGCAACAGTTTTATACAGGTAAGTGGAGTTTTAGTGAAGTATGTATTTATATTATGCTTTTTTGAAAGGTAGAGAGGTTGAAATGGGTGCGTGGACTGGAAGCAGCCACTCTGCAGAAGTCGTCTGACACTCCCTGGCTGATTCAGGCACGGACACTCCATTTGGTTATGGACCCACCTCTGAAAGTGCTAGGAAGCCCAGCAGAGACTGATGCTCAGCCTGGGTATAGAACAAAGTCGGTACAAACCTAGTTGTGGGTATCATCAAGCAAAGTTAGGTCCCATCTGGTTCCCTACCTGCTCTACTTCCGGATTAGAATCAAATTCTGCAACATCACACAATTGGATTCAGGGAGGGTTAGGAAGAAAGGAAAAACATAGCAGACCACAGTCAGCAAGGAAACAAAAGAAGGCACAGATTCCCCATCTCCTGGTATCTGACATCAAGGCTTGTGGGGGCTAGGGTGTTCTGCTTGATCCTCATTTTTGGGTCTGTTTTCTAGCAGAGAAATTCTTTTTCTTTAATTTTTTTTTTAGATTTTATTAATTTATTTGAGAGACAGAATGAGAGAGAGAGAGAGCACATGAAGGGGGGAGGGTCAGGAGGGAAGCAGACTCCCTGCTGAGCAGGGAGCCCGATGCGGGACTCGATCCTGGAACTCCAGGATCATGACCTGAGCTGAAGGCAGTTGCTTAACCAACTGAGCCACCCAGGCGCCCTAGCAGAGAAATTCTTTATCCTCATGAGTTTTATTTTCCTTCTTTTTCTGGGGGGTGTGGTTGGGGATTAGGGTATAGAAATATGAATCTTGTCTGTGTTAAGGGAAAATCAGGAACTGGGAGCCAGCTGTTGACAGGTACTGTCTGTGAAAGGCACTTGGGGTCTCAGAGCGGTATTCTTCAGGGGGAGAAAGTCACAGTTTCTTTTGGAAAGTTTTTCTTGGATTAGTTCATTGCAATTGGAGAACGGGAACTCTAGTTTCCAGCAACTCAGGCAACGCAGGCTTTTAGGGACTTATCCATTCTCTTCCACTTGGTTTCCTCACCTGAAAACAAACAAACAAAAAAAAACAAAAAACCCCAGAAGTTAATAAAAACATTTTGAAGTTGCTAAATATCTTAAGTGAAACATTATTGTACAGGTTGGCACAGAAATTGTCCTGAATATATGGTGTCTGTTACTGCATCCCAAACACTATTCCCCAGAGATTGGACAGCTGTGGGGTATATATGAAAGCACACTATAATACAAATAATAGATTTTATTCCTAAGTAACTACTAGCACATTTGCCATTTTTTCAAGATCCCAACATACTTTCCTTTATCTATGTGTCCTTACAAATTGCTAGTTGCTTTGAAATAATATAATTACATGACCCAAGAGTCATAATCATGTTAAAAAATGCTTAACAGAGAAGTCCTGCTCCTACCTTGTTTCCACTTACCAGTACAGATAACCATTTTTGTATTTCCGGGGTTTTATTATGATTCCAGTGTTTCTTTAGGCAAATGCAAACAAATATCTCTATATATTCTTATACACACTCACATAAAAAATAACATACTGTGTATAGTATGTACTGTTTAAGTTTTTGATGAGTTTTGATGCTGTTCCCACTGGGAATGGAAATGAGGAGGCAATAGAATGTGAGGAAGTTTTTCTCTTTATTATGGGCCCACCTCTTATTTAATTCCCCCACAGTGGACTTACTCTGTTCTTAGGTTCACCTTCTAGTATTCTCCCTTCCTGACCTTAGTACAAGTTGTGATCATTCCTCCACTCCGTTCCTCCTACCACGATGCTGGGCACATAGAAGGACATAATAACAGTAAGTGTTAGTTGAATGAGTGACAATTAAACATGCCAGGGCCTGAGACATAGTGTATCTGTGTGGCACACCACAGTATTCTTGCCAAAGCAGCTCTCCTTTTTGCAAATTAACACATCTCAAGAATTTCAGTAGCTCTGTGCAGATAGCATTTAGTAAGCCAGTGAAATGTAGAAAAGTGTCTTTTTTTTCTTGCGATGAGACAGTCTCAGGTGCTCATAATTGTGTTATGTGCTCAGCCAGTTTTCAAATATATTAAAAAATGATTCATGATGAGTTAGGCAAAGCACATTATGCAAATTATATACCTAAAATATAGTTTAACTCCAAAGACTTAATTCTTCTCACACTTTAAATATTAATCATTTGGTTCAAACGTCTGATTTTAGGTCAAAAAAAGAAAACGAATAAAAGCACTGATTTTCTAGTACTTAATTGTATCCTAATGCATTTCTGTCTAGCTGGAATTTTAAATAAGTAGTTCAGAAAAGATATTGGGTTATTTTATGGAATAGGATTTGGAGTCTTTGATGACAGCTAATAAAATTTCCATTTAAGGGAAACTGCACTGAAATTTAATCACTCGGTCAAAATTATAATTGTTCATTTAGAGTTTGAAATATTGAAATTAAATGATAGTAACCCTGCATTTAAATGTTCACACCCAATTCTGTTGAAGGATAAAGCTTCAGAATTTTATAACACCCAGCGTGGGTAAGAAACTCCTTTACAGGAAGAGCGTAATGCGGTTTTATACGAAAGTTTTACCAAACTCTTTTTAAGAAGTAATACCTATTCATGGGGCAAGAACAGATCTAAACAGATTTCATTGTGGTATATTCACATTCAATAAAGTTTGTGAACTCTCATATTTAAATTATGGATTTACTTTGTTTTAATTGGATTACTCAGGCAACCTTACTGACTTAGAAGGTCAAATCACTTGCAAATTATGAAAATCCCAGACCATGAATTTATCATGAGTATCATTACTTTAATCCTTAAAAGAAATAAGAATAACAAAATAGCAGTTGCTATGATATATTTTGAAAGAAAAAAAGAGGCAAAATTTTTGAAATATGAAGATTGTTTAGAGACTCCTGTTATTTAGGCGCTCATGAAATAAACAACATAGTGTCTTATGTCACATTGCAAGTTTGACCAACATACATGCCATTGGTTGGCTTGTTCACATCTAAGAAATATAAGTAAATGGAAGAATTTTTACTTTCATGTAACTTGCACTAGTAAACAAAAAAGCCCTAATGCGTTCTGTAATAAATATAGACAACAGTATTGCATTATAATTGGCAAACTTGCTATATCTTAATTAAGAATATATCTTAATTGGGCGCCTGGGTGGCTCAGTTGGTTAAGCGACTGCCTTCGGCTCAGGTCATGATCCTGGAGTCCCGGGATCGAGCCCCACATCGGGCTCCCTGCTCAGCAGGGAGTCTGCTTCTCTCTCTGACCCTCTTCCCTTTCGTGCTATCTCTCATTCTCTCTCTCAAATAAATAAATAAAATCTTTAAAAAAAAAAGAATATATCTTAATTACTCCCATCACAAAAAGAAATGATAATTATGTGATATGATAGAGGTGTCAATTATGGCTGCAATGGCAATCAGATTATAATATGTAAAAATATCAACATGTACCCCTTAATTAAAAAAATGTTATATGTCAAATATAGTCCAAAAAATTAAAAAGACATCACCAACTATTAAAAATTAAGGAAAATAAAGTTTTAAAATATGAAATGATTTCCTAATATTTTCAAAATTAACATCAGTTGAGGCAATGTACTTCTCTTTTTTTTTTTCCCCAAATTTTTTTATTGTTATGTTAATCACCATATATTACATCATTAGTTTTTGATGCAGTGTTCCATGATTGATTGTTTGTTCATAACACCCAGTGCTCCATGCAGAACGTGCCCTCTTTAATACCCATCACCAGGCTGACCCATCCCCCCACCCCCCTACCCTCTAGAACCCTCAGTTTGTTTTTCAGAGTCCATCATCTCTCATGGTTCGTCTCCCCCTCTGACATACTCCCCTTTTCTTCCTCTCCTGTTATCTTCTTCTTTTCCTTTTTTCTTAAAATATGTTGCGTTATTTGTTTCAGAAGTACAGATCTGTGATTCAACAGTCTTGCACAATTCACAGCGCTCACCGTAGCACATACCCTCCCCAATGTCTATCACCCAGCCATCCCATCCCTCCCACCCCCAACCACTCCAGTAACACTCAGTTTGTTTCCTGAGATTAAGAATTCCTCATATCAGTGAGGTCATGTGATACATGTCTTTCTCTGATTGACTTATTTCACTCAGCATAACACCCTCCAGTTCCATCCACGTCGTTGCAAATGGCAAGATCTCATTCCTTTTGATGGCTGCATAATATTCCATT